>NC_089583.1:27075895-27238252 GCF_019320115.1 Miscanthus floridulus | reverse complement strand
ATTAAACTAGGACGCTCTTGATAAATCTCTCCTCAGCTGCTGGTGTCTATAAGTGATTCTTTCTACAATTTATGTAACTTGCATGTTAGTTTGTTGTATATATACAGTTATCCTCACACTATATATATTCTTTTGTACTATATAAATGTAGATATGAGATGCTGAAACTAAAGAGAAAAGGGTTAACTGATGTTAGTTTCATGGATCCGAATCGCACATTCAAGGACACTGTTACTCCATATGATAGATGGCGACCTCAAGTGGAGAATAATATGCTTAAGTTCTTAGATAACCAACATAACAAGACATTGATAATCTTCCCTTACAACTTCAAGTGAGTGTTAATGTCTTTGCCCATTTTATTTTGCTTACTCCATGTTGACTTTAGTTAATGAGTTATGCCCGCGTATAAACATGTAGCAATCACTGGATACTACTGGTCATCGATATACCCAGGAGTACTGTAAAGATTTTTGACTCAGCAACAAAACCCCAAAAAGATTACCCAGAAATGATAGATATTCTCCTATGGTAATTTTGGTCTCGCACATTGTATACTCTCTTATGTCATTTTATTGATATAACTCCATTTATTTATTTTGTTGGGTAGTGCTCGGAAAAGGTTCGCCGAGAAACGCCATTATGGTCAATGGAAAGTGCCTCTGAATGTAGTCCAATACCCAATAAGTACTAGCTAGGTCAGCGCATCTTTATTTAGTTTAATTCATTATTAGCATGCTTCATTGGTTGATGATGAATCTTTTTCTCGTAAATTGGTGTCTATAGCAGGGATCGGGGAACAACTTATGTGGATACTATGTCTGTGAGTTCCTCATGGAGTACTCAAGGAGAACAAGTGAAGAGATCCTTAAAGTATGTAAAAAATATACATAATTTATTTATTACCATTGTGTTGATATATAAAATCATATATATATATATATATATATATATATATATATATATATATATATCCATACTTTTCCTTTCATTCGAATTGAAGATTGAATGGAGGAAGCAAAAGGTTATGCGATGTGACCAGATCAAAGCAATTCGAGAGGCATTAGCTGGATTTCTTATAGATGAGGTCATAGATCCTAAAGGCGCGTACCACTATGACTCTAAAGAATTAATACCTAGTAGCCATACGACTCAAGATTAAGGTTGAATGAAATCCCAAGGACATGAGTACAAGGTTTTTGTGACTTTATTATGTACATATTCCATGCATGTACAACCTCTTGAAATATTTGTATATACGTAGTTTTATACATTTTAGTGTGTTATTTATATATAATGCTCGAACGGAACCTTATACATGGACGTATATTAGCAGCGTAGAATTCATATACGAAAAGCTAATCGAAACAAAAAAAAAATTGAATTGAAAAAAAACCATAAAATGAAAAGGAATGAAATGAAAAAAAGAACCTTTAATACCCGTTGGGAACACCAACCGAGACTACAGGTGCCAGCCCCGGTGCAATGCCAGAGGGCCATTTAGTCCGGGTCCACTTTTAGTCCCTGTTGCTAGAACCGGGACTAAAGGGGTCCTTTAGTCCCGAATTCGCAATCCTGGTTGAGAAACCGGGACTAAAGGGGGTTTCCCAACCAGGACTGATGTTCACTCTTGCACCAGTGTGCCATGGTGCATATTGTATTCAGACACATCTTTCTCACTAAAATGGCCCCGTTCGCTTCGCTGAAAAAATAAACCGAACACACTGTTCCAGCTGATTTGTTGTGAGAGAAAACACTGTTTCGACAAAAAAACAAGCTAAAAAGACGGATTATAAGATAGCGAATAGGGTCAATATATTTTCATTAGCCTCTTTGATGCCCTATGATACGAAATACTTCAAATTGCAATGCATTCATTAGGAACTAGATATTGACATTCATTGAATATTCAAAATTCAACAACGTAACCGGACCTGAATCTCAGTTGTCCTATGCACTTGCAGTGCAGTGCGTGTGATACAGGGGGTGGTACGGTGCCACACTGCCTCATACAAATGGGGACGAAGGGGGGCATGCAGGGGCCAACCATGGACCCATGGTGGTGGTGGTGGTGGTGGGTCTGCTGCCGACGTGTGACGCACGCTCCGGCCACCTATCAATCACGATGCACCGATGTGGCACCGACCGCTGCGCGCGATCACAGAGAGGACGGGCAACATGCCGACGAGGGCCGAAGGGTGCCTCCAGCTCCAGCAATTCATGGCCTGGACATAAAAACACTTGTTGCAACGTAAAACTAAAACATTTCAAACATACTCTTGCAACATATGTGTAAATGCAATATCTAAATAAACACACTTGTAACATACGTCTGAAAAAGTAGTTAAAACATTTGGAACGGACGCTTGCAACATACGTGTACAACCATTGCAACATGTGCAACATCACGATCTATTTTTGCAACAACCATATGAAACATTTGCAACATATCTCTGAAACATCTGAAACATACTCTTACAACATGCGCTTGCAACGCAACATCTTCTTGCTACTCGGCAGAATGGAGGCTCATCGATGTGTGGTGCTCACCGAAGGCAGCGGCCCGGCGGCGCTTGTAGACAGCGGGCCAACGGCAGTGGCTGCACGTCGCGGAAGGGAGGCATCGGCCGCAAGAGCGGCGGGGAGGCCGCGGCCGCGTGACTTGGAGAGGGCAGCAGCGCGCCGCGCCTGGCAAGGCCAGCAGCCCGAGCGTTGCGACTTGGAGACGGCCGCACGCCATGCCTGGCAAGGCCAACGGCCAAGCAGTGCGCCTCGAAAGGCCAACAGCCGTGCGCCCGGAGGCGTCAAGCGAGCGATAGGAAGAGGAACGAGTGGATAGGAATAAGTGGATAAGCAGTTTTTTTGAGAAATGAAGGAGCCGTGGGTTGTTGGGCTAGCGTCGTAGTCCAACAACAGGGCGTCCGGGTGAACGGACCACCGGACGCCCAGTTCAGAGCATTACCGTAATAAGTTATAACGGTGCTGAAGCTCGAGACAAAAAAGTATAGAAATGTTTACTGTTAGAATACTACTGACACAAAACCATCGTATCCTTAGTTTACGTAGGTTCTGCGGACATAAGCCAACAACAACAAATTAGCATGTAGCATAACAGCTAGGCCCCGTTCGCTTGGCTGAATTTGGCTAAAAACACTGTTTCGATTGAATTATTATGAGAAAAAAACACTGTTCCAGCTAAAAAAAGAAGCCGAACAAGCCAACTTTTAAGGTCAGCCGAATGGCCCCAGCTGACATAATTGTTTTTTTCCTCTAAAACATATATGCATCAATTATTTGCGGCGTGCATAGGTAAATGTAGCAAAAGGTAAATTCTCTGAGATATGAACACATGAAAGTTGATTCTCTCCATAGTAGTACTCCAAAAAAAAAATTCTGGACAGGAAGCATGACAAATTCTGTACCAAATACTCACTTAACCTTTTTCATATATATCTCGAGCTGAGAAAATGGTTAATCAACCAATCTCACCAGTCAACTAACAGTTCATGCTAGGGGCAGCTTGCATTTTATATCGATAAATACATTAAAATGTAGGAGTCTTACATGCTGGCAAAAGGAGCAGCACCATTGACGAAAGAATTCGAATGTTGCTGTTCATGCTCAGACACATAGCCACGTTCAGGAAGGACGCTGTAGATGAGCTTTTCCCTGGACTGGTGTTTGCCATGGGCATGCAAGCTGCCATGTGGATTGGCACATAAGGAAAATGTTTTAGTAGGTAGATAGAATGACATTTCTCATTAAAATGGTAAGCCACAGATAATCCTAGTCGTACAGCTAACCATTGTACTAATTGAATTAAAAGATTGTAATACATAGCAGAGTAGGAAGGAATGGTTAATTCCATGGTATGCCACAGGTTTTCATATAAATCCACTAACTAAAGAGGATGTAATGAGAAAAAAAAGGCTCATGTATTTCAGGGGAAGGCCCAGAAAACGTAGAAAATCTCAGGTTCTATTGTTCTGCAAATGGCTCACATGTGCTTTAGGCAACATAAGCCATAAGTGCCACCTATATGCAAATTAATAAGTAGGCATCGAACATATGTTTTAGGCGATATATGGAGACTATGTCATAGCAGGATAATCTAGAACCACGCATGCAAATAAATTTGAGCTGCATAGGTGGCCTGGACGCTGAAAATGCTGGTTAGCAGAACGGCAGTACAAAATAGTAGATAATATAGTGATTAGCAGGAAAGCAGTACAATCGTTGGTGGGGAAACCGTACAAAATTTGTTAGTAGAGTGCAAATTTAATGGTAACCACGACCCAATGCTTACGGGTATTATATGTTGTATGCAATTCTGACATTCTTATCAGTAATGGCAGGGTACATGAGAGTATGAGAGAAAAACTAAAAGGTTCTTTTCTTCTCCCTAATTGAACTTCTGTAAGTACTGGCATGTATTTCAACCAGTATAGGCAGTCCCTTTGCTGACATTAGTAAAGAGATTTTTTTATTAATTGCAGTTAACACATCATTTATTTCATAGACTAATTCCCAAATTGCAAAGCTCAGATTATTTCCAAAGATGTAAACTTATAAAAAGTGAAAGACAAATAATTTCACCTTTGTGAAGGGTTGAGTGCGATTCAAGCACCAGTCTCATAGGCATAAGACATTCGTTGTCGCTATTGCATACATGGCTGTATCACATACCTGGCAGTGCACAACAATCTCTGTTAGTAGAGCCTAACTGGCAGTGTGCCTGGCAAAAAAAGCAACAATGACAAAGGTATTATGTCTGAAATGGTAGTGGCAAAAACAACGCATGGTGCTGTTTTTATGTAAGAAATGTTTTATCCAATATTTTTCTTTGCACTCTGCAGTTCACGACGGCCTTAATTTTACTATAGCATTTTCATTCGACGGACAATAAAGCCCATTTTTTCTCATTACATCCTCTTTAGTTAGTGGATTAGGGGTAGCACCAATTGAAGAGAAGCTTGTCCAACACCGGTTGAGATGTTTTGGACATGTCCAACGGAGACCTCCAGAGGCACTGGTGCGTAGTGGAATCCTAAGCCAGGATAGTAACGTGAAGAGAGGCAGAGGAAGACCGAAGTTGACTTGGGTAGAGGCAATAAAAGGTGACTTGAAATGATGGAATATACCCAAAGACTTAGCCTTAGATAGGAGTGCTTGGAAGACAGCTATTCACGTGCCTGAACCTTGATTGCTTCTGCTGGGTTTCAACTCTAGCCTACCCCAACTTGTTTGAGACTTAAAGGCTTTGTTGTTGTTGTTGGACAATAAAACCCATTTTTGCTCTGAAATATGACTTCCTAAAGGGCTTCATTAAAAATCATGTTGTCATGCCTAACAAATTTATTGTATTAGAACTAACAACATTGTAAATATTTCGTAAGAGATTATTGATTAACAGATACCATAACATGTATAAACCAGATTAGCAGGAAGATTACACTTCTTAATACCAAAATTCATGCATATAATAGTAGCCACCATGTAGCAACTATGTATTGATTGCCATAGAAAATGACTCTGCCTCACCATTTGTTCAGACGATGTATTTGTTTTTTCTACTGAACAATCACTTTTAAGATTTGATTCGTTGCACACACAGGCATATACCAGCTAAGGTGTTACATAATTAACAATTGATATTAGGACCTAAAAACAATTGAGATGTCAGGCAAATACCAAATTCTTTAGTCAGACAAGGTTTAGATGAATGAGATATTTAGTCAAGGTTTTGAGCGTGCTTGATTGTTTGTCATTGCATTCAGCAGCCTACTATGTGGAGTGTGCTCACCTTGATATTGCTGTAGACTTTTGAGGTTTAGGTAGACACGCATAGCGTAATCTCATGAGGCTATGCAAACTTTACGCCAATCATTTTAGTTTCAGGTTCCACATGCTGCTCCGCTGCTATGTGAACTGAAATTTCAAGGAAAACAATGCAATTCAACTGTAGGGATGCACCAGTGCAGCTGAAACTGAAAATTGATCAACAGAAAATATGGCAACAGCTTAGCAATGATGCTCAGTAATTTGAAGGACAAAAGGATATCAAGCAGGCGAAAGAAAGGCAATGAGAGTGGCAATAGTAGGCAGTGGAGGTTCGAATTGCGGAGTAGTGTACCTGATGCAATGTGTTTATGTCTGGAAGATGCTCATTCATCCCTTATTGTTTTCCTTCCATCAGCTTTTCTTTTTGCTCCTTGCAGCCAACAAAAGACATATGTTGCATGACACGAAAATTTGAGATTGCATCACTCAAGACTTCCTGTAAATGGTCGTCTCGTCTGAACATAGAAGGCTCATATTTGAAGATAAGAAAATGAACCTATGAGATACTCAGAACAAACCTTCGGTAATTGACATTCAACCATCCTACAAGTGAGAGGCACTTAATTAAACACCATGCACAGGGAAAAAAACTTGAAACTAAACGCACTGCATTTAATTTGATTGCATCTGACAAAAAAAAACACCCGTGTACTAACTGCATCTGACAAAAAACCACAGCTAAACCAAATTACATCAAAAGGAACTCGCTCAGCACTGCAAGAGATGAAGAGGGGGGAGCCCTGGAGATCTGCGACGGTGGTAAAACGGTAAAAGGCTACAGAGGAACTCACCAGCGTTCTCAAATAGACCATTGTTGGTTGAACCTCTGGGCCAGCCACTCCGTTGACGGCGTCTGCTCCTCTGCTTTGGCGGTGGGGATCATGCCTTGAGCTCGGCTGTGCGGCATGCGGTGGGGAGGCGGACGACGGGGGCGCGCCGCGTTCAGTAACACCTAGATGAAGAGGGAGGCGCACGCGTGGGGCAGAGGGAGGCGAGTGATGGGGGCGGCACTCTGCGGCGGCGGCGGCGGGTGGAGGTACCCTGTGGCGGCGGCGTCGAGCGGGGGCAACAGGGGGAAGAGGGAGGCGGCCGATGGGAGTGGCGGCGGCAGGTGGAGCGGGGGTAGCCGGGGAAGAGGGAGAAATGGGAAAGTAATCTAATAATGAAATGGAAACACTTTTTAAGATACTAGTTTCAATTAGTAGCTTCTGTTCCCGGAATGGTTTAACAGGAGACAGCAAAAATGACTTGAAGGGGTTATTGGGCCACAACCTATCTGGGCTGTAAACAGATGGGCCACCTACACTCTCCGTGATCCACGGGCCATGGAACACTTTTGTTGGAGCATGGGCAAAAAAAAAAAACAGTCAGAAGAGAAAAATTAATCAAGTTAGGCAGTGCCGCAGGAACATTACATACAACAAGCTTCTTTTCACTAGTGGTGCTGCATACGAATCACTGTACCGATCCACTACCAATTCGTCAGAAATGTCAAGTGCTACCGCATTTGGGCCCAATAGTTCATTTGGCGTTGGGTGGGGGGCCTTGAGAGTTTTAAGTTCTTCTGTTGGATACAAATCTGTTGGGCTAGCGAAATTGTCCGCGCAATTATTGCAACCTTAACCTAAAGGCTCAGTTTCAGTTATCGATACAATAATGTGCGGAATCGATATCCTGCATTTGTCCGATACCATGTAGGAACATGAACAAACCGAGTTGGGCAGATTGTCCTGCTCAGCTGGTCATCGTCATCGTCGTCAGTGCCCGTTATCAGCTTAGATCGTAGGTAAATTGTCGTGATCAGGGTGAGCAACGGGTGGATCTCCTTAACGTAGTGGAATGGAACTGAAAATCCACAGCAGACAGGGACTTGGGAGCAACTGCGCATGCAAAGGGTTTAAGAATCTGTCAATTTATTTGTTAATAACGTGCTCATGGCCCCTCGTGCATGTCGTCACTCCAGGCAATATCAAATCAAAGATTGATGAGCCAAGTTTAATTTGTTCTAAGAAAAGGTTTCGCCGTTTAATTTATTTAGCCTTTTTTGCTGTGTGATGCTGACATTGCAGCGTCGGTCACCTATGCTTTGATACGTTTTATTTAAGCTACCTACCTCAATAAACCCATCCATCCTACTAGTTTGTTTCATAGTGCAAACTAAAGAGATTGTTAATGTCAGGAGATGTGTTGCTCTGCATCAAAGAACAATTCTGAAAATGTTTTACAGCCCTCTTAACACATTGGTGAATTACTGATCCCTATATATAGGATGTACTATGTACATGTATTGTATGTAACACAAAGGAGCTAGCTGGGGTTGAGTGCCCATGTGTTGTTTATCACTACACTCTTCTCTGATTTGTTTTTTCAGTATCTTCTGACACTCCCAGGCCGGCAATTCAGAACCAGAACGTATGGAATCTGACGGAGAACAATCTCTGGTTTATTTTTCAGGCTCATGTGCATGGGGTCATTGGGGGTGGGTGGTTAGGAACCCAATCAACCATGAACCAGCCTTCCTCCAACCATTTCTTATTTGACAGGAAAACAAACAGGCAAGTCAATCATGCACATGAGTCAGGTGCTGCCCCTCTCTGTCTGAGCTGTCCCATGCATGGTTCATGAATATATTGTGATATATTGATTAATTTGCATTGTTATAAATCTTGATGATCCGCTTGCTGCTGGCACGCTGCCGTTCAGGCATTCCCATCAGCTTTGCCACTGGCACTGCATAAGACTCTTTTTTTCTTTTTTTTCTGTGCTGAAACATGGGTGGTTTACCGTATGTAAAGCTGACTTTTAATTCATTTCCTCAAGGTCATGTATATATACGGCCAATATGGCACGTCTTTGGCCGCACTTAAACTACTCAGATCGTACAAATTAGAGGGCGGCGGCAGGTGGAGCGGGGGTAGCCGGGGAAGTGGGAGGCGGGCGATGGGAGTGGCGGCGGCGGCTGAATTTTTTACTATTTGGTCTCTTTTTCGAAAGTTTCTCTCAAATAGACCCCTGGCGGAAAGAATTCCAGAAATGGACCCTTGGCTCGGCGCCAGAGTGACTGGCGCCGAGCTCGGCGCCACGGTCACTGGCGCCGAGGTCCTGGGCACGGGAAAATGGCCTGCTAGGGGCTCGGCGCCAGAGTGACTGGCGCCGAGCTTGGCGCCATAGTGAATGGCGCCGAGACACCTACATTTCACCCAGCCTGCACTTCTTCCCCGAGCTGAATTTTGGCTAAGTCCCTAAATTTACCGTGAGATGGATATATAAAATTTTGGCTAAGTCCCTAAATTTACCATAAAATGGGCAACTTAGAATTTGGCTAAGTCTTTAAATTTACCATGAGATGGACATGCTGAAATTTGTGGGACAGACATATGCAAAAATGGCTAAGTCTGAATTTTTGCTATGACTTGGAGACTAGAATTTTACCATGACTTGGACATTGACAAATTTAAAATTTTACCATGATTTGGATATTGAGAAATGTGGCTAACTCTAGAGTTTTACACTGACTTGATATTTGAGCACTTAAAACAACATAGAAATACTTAGGATAAAAAATGATCTAGGGTTCATGTTGATGAACGAGCCTAAAAATGTTTCTAAGTGTTGGATCAATAGTTAACACCCTTTTTCATGATGCAGTTTTGACCACAGTAAAACTATAGTTTCTTTTCTAGATATAAAGTTTGACCTTTAATAGAAGTTATAGTTTGAGTTGAGTACAACAAACTTTGTTTTTGGACCTAAACCTAAATCAGTTTGCGATATTTTATCTTCCAAATTTGTATAGCAACTCAATTTAATACCTTACTACGAGTTTGAGTACTCTCTGATGGCGTTTGAGGTTCCATATATGATGATGGGGCATTCATTTGTCTCAGATGCTTTAAATCATTTACTTACCTGAGTCCCTGTGAAGTGACAGGATCAAAGTCAGGAACGATTGCCAAGGTGTCGATGATGATACGCGATAATTTGCTTCATAAACAATCAAAATCAAAACATGAGCTGCAGATAAATTTGTACATCTCATATAAGCTAGATTGTGAGAAATTGGAGAAGTAAATTTGGATATATATGTCAATGTGATTTTCAAATCTAGAATGTCAGCCACTATGCAAAATGTAAGCAGATATTAGAGCACATAATACCACAAAACAAATACGCATAGATCGTGGATGTGGTGCAAAATCCCGACTCACCTAGGACTCTAGAGAAGGAATCGCATCTTTTATGCCCTGTTCTTCTTAACTCTATAGAAGCGACAGTGGCTAAACTCCTGTAACCTGGTCTTCTCTCTGCTGGGGAAGCCACAGATGACAGATGAGAGCTGCTGGCGGTTGCGAGTTCCTCAGGTCGTGGTCCCACCACCACGTGACATCGGACTGACACCGACGAACCACCATGGCGCCACCCAAAAGCCTCATTTGAGTGAGCTCGTGGTCATATCTAAGAGAGAACATGCTCAACTCCGACAAATAGATCTGTGATGGACAACCAAATTTTGTCAGGAGTTATTGCGCTCTGTTGAGCGATATGGTTGAGTAGGAATGATATGGTGTTTAACAAGGTTAAAGCTAATACTTCCATGACAACAAAACAAGTCTTGTCAAGTTTGGACTTAGCCACGGTAAAAAATCAGACCATCTCGTGCTAAATATACATATGTCCATCTCATGGTAAAATCACAGATTTAGACAGATTGTAACATATCCAGGTCACAATAAAATTCAATATGGCATTGCCATGGTAAAAATTCAAATTACATATCCATGGTAATTCTAGTCTCTAAGTCATAGAAAAAATTCAGACTTAGCCATTTTTGCATATGTCTGTCCCACAATAAAAATCAAATTTGACAATGTCTAAGTCATGGTAAAAATCCAAGCTTAACAAATTTCAGCATGTCCATCTCATGGTAAATTTAGGGACTTAGCCAAAATTCTAAGTTGCCGGTGATTGTGAGGTAGGGTGAAGTGGCGAGAAAAAAAACCCGAGACGGAGGAGAAATAAGAGGAAGAACGCTCGGGGAAGAAGTGCAGGCTGGGTTAAATGCAGGTGTCTCGGCGCCATTCACTATGGCGCCGAGCCAAGGGTCCATTTCTGGAATTCTTTCCGCCAGGGGTCTATTTGAGAGAAACTTTCGAAAAAAGGACCAAATAGTAAAAAATTCGGCCGCGGCAGGCGAAGCGGTACGTGCTGATGAGCTGGCTAAGGCGAGCGAGTCCTTTTTTTTCTGGGAGTTTTTTTTTCCCTGAGTTTGCTGTGGTCGTATAGCTGGAGGAAAGGAAAATGGGAGTGCTGGCGTCCAGCCGTCCGATGGATACCGATCCATCGGACGATGCTGCGGATGCAAGTCCCCGGATGTCTATGTGATGGAGGCCTAGCTCCACCGTTTCTCTTTTGAGCTTGTTTCCCCCGCGCCGCTCGCGCCGCACGTGCCCCTAGCTCGCCCCGCAGCCCGTCCCCACAGCCCGCCGCATCTCCCTTCACACCGCCCCACGTGCGCGACGAGCATGCCCTATCGCCCCCTGACCGCAGCACCCCCATCCGCTCACCCCCAACGCTTCCGTCCACTATCCCTCCCACGAGCCACGCGCTCCCCGTCGAACAACATAGAAAGCTGGAATAAAATACGTGCAAAACACGAAAACAACTATTGCAACATTAGGCTGAAGTAGTTGAAACACCATGAACATATTATTGCAACAACACGGAACAAACTGCTGCAACAATAGGTTGAAGGAGCTAAAATATTTGTAACATATTATTGCAACACTGGGTGTGAAGCATATGAAACAACGCTCGAATAAAAACACCTGCAACAACATAGAACAGCTACTGCAACATGAGATTGAAGCAACTGAAACATTTTGAAATATTATTGCAACATCTGTGCCAAGCATATGAAACATCCAGATCAGAACGATTGCAACATCATCTAGAAACAAGTGAAACATTTTGAAACAGTGCCTGCAATAAAAGAAATTTATATTGTGCTAAAAACTAAAAGGAATTCTTAGGGGGTGTTTGGATGGAGTAAACTTAGTCCATGTTTTGAATGCCAATTAGAAGGCTGATCGATGGTCCAACAAAAACTAATAGAGGATGAGTAGAACTCATTAGATAAAAGAAATTTTTAACCGGTCCATGTTTTTACCCTACTAATTCACTATCCTTTTATTGCTAAACCCACCCAAAATACAACTCCCACTGAGAAGCCCATCCATCCACCAAAAAACTGTACCCAGAAAAATAACACATTTAAAACGAAATGTCCAGATTTACTTGTAGGTCTTCTCTCCTCACCCAGTTAAATCGAATCGTCAACATCGTGTGTGTAAACCTCCTCATCCTCCGGCGTCTAGTAAGCCAACCGCGTGAAGCCGCTATTCCCGCGTTCAAAACAGGGCTCCGAGAGTTCCTCGTCCACACCGGTCTCCGACTTTTATTTGTCCGTGGAAGCCCGTGTCTCCACCTCTCTTGTCATTGTAGGCACATGTAGATGCAACAGAGACATAAAGAAATGACAAAAAATAAATAAAAAGTACTCCCTCCGTTCCAAATTATAAATTACTTTGACTTTTTTGGTACATCCAGTTTGCTATGCATTTAGATATAGGCCATGTTCGCTTGTCTTATAATCCATACTTTTCAGCTTGTTTTTTTCCAGTCGGAATAATGTTTTTTCTCTCACAACAAATCAGCGGAACATTGTTTTAGCTTGTTTTTTCAGCGAAACGAACGGGGCCATAATAATATGTCTAGATATATAGCAAAATTGATGAACCAAAAAAGTCAAAGCGATTTATAATTTAGAGCGGAGGGAGTAAATAAAATTACCTGTACAAACTTATTCCTATAAAGGTCTATTTGATGGGCTCCATGCGGCTTCGCCTCTATGGCCCTATTCATTTTGTTGAAAAGTCATGCCTGAAAGTACTGTTCGCTGATTTATTGGGAGAGGAAAGCATTGTTCGTTCGCTGAAATAGTACGGCTCATAAGACAAGTGAATAGGGCCTATATCTGTAGCAGTATTGTGCTCTTCATTTTCTTGGTGCATTTTGGCTGGAGCCATAGCCGTTTGGCCTGTGTTAGCTCTACAGTAACATAACAAAAGAAGCCAGATTGTTGGAGAGCTGTGCCAAACGGGTTTTAGATAAAAATGTAGATATTCACACTATTTGTAGGGGCTGCTTGCCAATAGTAAAGTATTGTGGGTTGGATACTTGGATTTGAAGCCTTAGTTTTATACTCCTTAACATTTGGCCTTTTCGAGTGAGCAAGGTTCTGAGAAATTCGGTGGCAATTCAAAAGTGTGGTCCAAGTGAAAGCTACACGTTCCTGATTTCACTTCAATCAATGACACTGATACATCGCAAAAAGTTGGGTATGTAATGGAGGTGGAGTACTTAACGTACTCCTTGGTGTATAAAAAAAACTAATCATTTAGAAAATTCAGAACAACCTATAATTTAGTACAGAGGATGGCAGTGGTGGAACCAGGGCCATGCCCCCAATCCAGTAGAAATGTTTTTGAACATCCTATAAATATTGCAATTTTTAGCATATATTAAGGCATCAATTCACCCATTTTGTATCGTAATATTATGATTTTTCGTTATCAATACTAACCGCATATATTAAAACATTGAAAAAGTTGTTGAAACAAATATTCATGTACATTTATCTTACTTAGAGATGCTATGGTTCTGCGACTCAGGGTTGGCAGTTTATTTTATTTTCCACAAACAAAAGCAGCTAGCAGCACTGCATGATGCTAGTGCTGCTGCCGATGGATGGGCACTACTCCAGCAGAGGTGAGGACAGAAACAAACAGACAGAGCACTACTCCAGCAGGCTCAGGCGACGACGCCCGCTCCGGCCTTGAGCTTCTTGGCGAAGGCGGCGAAGTAGCTGCCCTGGTGCACGGCCATCTGGAGCTCGGCGTCGCTGGGCAGCCTGCTCTTCCCGTCGGCGCCGGCGAACGTGCCGGACCCGTACGGGCTGCAGCACCTGACCTCGTCCATGTCGAACATCCCCTCGCCGAACGTGTACCCGACGGGCACGAACACCATGCCGTGGTGCGTGAGCTGCGACACGGCCGTTAGCGCCGTTTCCTCCTGCCCGCCGCCCTGGGTGCCCAGCGCGAAGAAGAACCCCGCGGGCTTGCCCGCCAGCGCCTGCTTCTGCCAGAGGCCGCCCGTGGAGTCGAAGAGCGCCTTCATCTGCGCCGCCATCATGCCGAACCGCGCCGGGAAGCCGAACAGGATGCCGTCGGCGTCGGCCAGCTGCTTGCCCGAGATCATCACCGGGTGCTCCTCGCTCTTGGCCGGCGCGTGCATCTTCGCCAGCGCCTCCTCCGGCAGCGTCTCCGCCACCTGCCATATCGTTGCCTCGACGCCGTCGACGGAATCGGCGCCCTTCTTGATCTCCTCCGCCAGCCTCGCCACGTGGCCGTACGTGGAGTAGTACCTGATCAAAGTCATCAACAAACAAAAGGAAGCATGAATCGTAACATTGCCAGTGACAGTGGGTACTCGTACGTATTTACTAGAGCATTGTAAGCTAAGGTGCTCATGATTAGCTAGGTTGGCCACGCACACAACGTAGATCTTTGTCACCGCCATTGATGGATCGCGCAAGCTTTGTCGTCTGCCTTCTTCCTCCGTCAGTTTTTAATTTGGTGCGTGCAGTGTGTGCTGCTTCGTGAGTCTATAGATGCACACCGAGCGCGCATATATAAAGAACCCGCTGCAAAGGTGAGCACTGAGCACGACGGGCCGGAGCAGCCACGGTGATTTGTTTAGTAGACACTGGGCAGGGGGCACCACCTCATTTGGGGATCAAAAGCCGTCAGCCGGCGGCTCGTGGCTCTTGCTGAGATAGCATACGTGATCAGTGACGTCGCTGCAGACGTTGACGCTCCCCATTGGAATCCAAGTGCCAAATTCGATTGAACCTCTGGAGGCCCTGGAGAGTTTCAAGTCCCAACTTAGGGTCTCGTTCTTTATAGAGATTATTGTGCTGATGTGTTGGAGTATCTGAAGTTCTGAACTGTGAGAAATAGTAACATTTTCAGAAATGAAGCAGCTCCGTTAGACTGCTGCAAACACTGCTTCAATGAAGTCTTCAATTCGGCTTGGTTATCCTTCGCGCGAAGATGAAATATTTTCCATCTATTGTATTATGGCTAGAGCAGTTTGTAGATATTCGCACTATATGTGGGAGCTCCTTGCCAGTAGTAAAGTATTGTGGCGTTGGATACTTGGATATGAAGCATTAGTTTTATACTCAGCATTTGACCTTTTTGAGTGAGTAAGGTCCGAGAAAATCGCTCGGAACCTGATTTAACATCAATCACTGATCGAGTGATCGATACGAAACATCGCATAAAGTTACATACCAGAGCAACTTCAAGAGACTTGGTAAAATTAGATGCTAAATTATGAGATTTAACCATTATGTAAAATAGAAAGTCCATATAAAATATAGAGTTTTACAACAACCTAGCTAAATTAAAAAACACACATAGCAGGCAGGACTCGCTAGGGAAATATGACCAGCGAGAATGGTGGGATAACCAGCTGAGAAAAAAGGAAAACAATATAGGCTGTTGGAATGCTTTTTTAGAACACAATAGCTTCACAAATACATTTACCCAATCTGTTGGAGTTGCTATAAGACTCTAAGAGCTGGAGTATATTTATTTTATTTCCGCAAACAAGTGCACCTAGCGGCACTGATTTTGGGAGACGGGCATCTTAAGGTGACCGTCTCCGTTAATCAATTATTTTCGGAGGCGGGCGTTCGAAGAATCCATATCCTAAAATCAATTTACGAACCGTTTTAAGATGTCCGTCTCCGTAAATAGTTACGTCAAAAATTATTCATAACTTTTTTATATGAACTCGGATGAAGACAAATTTTATATCAAATTATAGCACTTGACGTGATCTACAACTTTCTAGTTAAAAAGTTTTTGAATTGAAACTGTTTAGGTCCCAGAATATTATTGTAAGTTTATAGATTTTGAAATTTTAAATTTTAAATTATTAAACAATCTCAGTTGTTGACATGGTCTATACGAAAGTTACAGTCCTCAATAAAATCTACAACTTTGTAGTTGAAAAGTTTTTTATTTGAAGTTGTTTCTAGTCCCAAACGTGTGTTCGAAGATTAGAGATTTTAAAATTTAAAATTTGGAATTCCTAAGCGATCCCGAATGTTCACATAGTGAGTGCAAAAGTTGTAGTGGCGGGCCTGAGATACATATTTGTTGTTGACAAGTTTTTTTATTTAAAGTCGTTTAGTGTCTCAAATATTTGTTTTAAATTCACATATTTTTAGATTTATTTTTTTATTTTTTCAAACAAATCTCTGATAGTAGAGATACATCATATACCAAAGTTGTAGTACTTGATAAGATTTAAAACTCTGTGATTAAAAGTTTTTTCATTTGAGTTCATTTAGTAGTTAAAATATTCAATATAAGATTATGAAATATTGATATAAAACAATAACATATTATATATAGACATGAATGAAGGTGTGGTGCACTAAGGTGCTCGGTTCCGTTCTTGGATTAATGGAGGCGGGTATGGCGCCAGCCTCCGACGGACGCGTCAATAGAAAATGACTGCCTCCGTTAATAAATCCTATAGCAATGATACATACAACATATATATACTCCTATGTAATTAACAAGCGCTACTGCAAGGGCAAATACAAATCACTGAAAATATTGAATTCTTTTAAGAATTCTACTAACCAAATTGAATTAGCATAAAGAGAGCTGAAACTAAGTAAATACTAGCTAAGATTCAAAACGAATTGCTTCCAACCTAAACTTGTGTCACAGCACTGAGTGTGGCACGACAATCGAGTGGCGTGCGCGAAACGATCGCTAGTGTGAAGGCTGAAGACGGTGGCAGTGTCAGGGCGATGCGTGGGCTAGCCATGGCCATGAGAGAGGCGAAAGAGGATAACATGTGGGCTTAGACCCATTTTAGTGACCAATGAGACCAAAACAGAGATTAAGCACCAAAATAACATAATTTGTGAATATAAGGATATATCGGCATAATACACATGCTGCACAAGATTAAGCACCAAGATGAGCTTGAGATGAAAGTATTAGAGTACCAAGAGACGCTTGATCAGTAGCTAATCTTGAAGTCGATAGGATCTGGTGGGCCATGGTTCTGGGGGCCCTCAGAATTTGGGGCCCAGTACGAGTGCACAGCTTGCACGTCCATGGGGCACGGCCCTGCTTTACTGTTAGAATACCAATTAGACACAAAAACCATCATATCCTTAGTTTACATAGGTTCTATGGGCATAAGCCAACAAGAACAACCATATATAACAGCTAGGCCAAAAGTGGAACACAGCAACACGGCAACAAATAGGGTGAAGTTTTCAGGAAAAAAGTAACTATAGTTTCCTAGAAAAAGTACAAGCTGACCCAAAATTTAAGGTTGCAATTTTGTAAGTGTCTTTATCCAAGAATTAATATCACCAAAAGAGAACGAAAGGTTCTCTAAACAAAACAATTGGTCTGAGACATATTGAGGAAGAATAATTACAATCAAAGAAATAAACAAAATCATTAGAAAAAAATATTCCCAGGTAGGAAAAGCTAAATATTACAATGAAAAACTTTAGTTCTCGCAACAAACAAATTAGAGCATGACTTTCATAACCACACGCTCTACACTCTCGTTTAGAGAGCTTTTTTTTTTAAAAAAAAAACATTCTCTACATCCCTCTACCCTCTAATAAAAACGTTCTCTAAGTCCCTCTACCTCTAATAACTTCTCTATATCTAACCCCCCCGGGAGTCGTCGCCCTACCAAGCACCCCCACAGGCGACTTGGGGGAGCTCACCGGCGCCACACCCCACCCCCTTCGAGCCTCCTCTCTATCCGTCGTGCCGCCCCCACGGCGTGTAGCGGCGGCGGCGGCTCGCGGCAGCAACCTAAAAATGGGGAGCCGCTCATACCAATCTCCCTCCCTCCTATCTCCCGAGCACCCCTGCCTCGTCCTCCTCTTCTCCGTCGGCTCCGACGAGCTTGGGCGGCCTGTGGATAGATTTGCCTCGCTCCGGCCGTCGGCCAGCGCATCCCCTACCTCGTGCCCCTTCTTCCCCGTCGACACCGGCGAGCTCAAGTGACCGGTGGCCGGATCCAGGCACCATGGGCCTAGATTGGCCTATGCCTCGGGTTGGCGCGGTGTTGGAGATAGGCGGGTTCCACAGCGTGCGGATGCATGCTGCCGAACTTGCCCCCGGCATGACTTTCGATCAGCAGGATCTCGTCCTCTGGCCTGCCGGTGTCCTCGGTCTACGGGATACCTGTGTGGTGCTCCCGGGTGTGGGAGCCCCCTGCACAGGAGTCTCCTCGACAAGGCCAGTGGCTAGGCACCCCCATCACTTGATTCACGTCCTCACGCAGGATCAGGTCTGCTGCTCTGTGCTACGATGCTCTTCTTGTGCGTGTGCAGGGACCCTGGGCGCGTGGTTTGGCCGTGGGCATGCCGGCAGCGGGGCTGTGTGCCTGTGGGTGCCCCTTCACTAGATTCAGTGACCGTAAGCCCAAGTCTAGTGGAGCCGCTGTTTGTCCTCCGGGACTAGGGTGCAGGTGGTACCCTTGCAGCGGTGCGGTCTCTTCTTCACGTGTGTGCGCGGTGTGTGTAGTTTGGTCATGGGCGTGTCGGTGGCGGGGCTGCGTGTCCACAGGCACCCTCCCCTGTGCCTATTATAGGGGAGAG
Organism: Miscanthus floridulus; assembly: GCF_019320115.1. Classification (NCBI taxonomy): domain Eukaryota; kingdom Viridiplantae; phylum Streptophyta; class Magnoliopsida; order Poales; family Poaceae; genus Miscanthus; species Miscanthus floridulus. The sequence continues at coordinate 27,219,633 of NC_089583.1, read as the reverse complement.
CAGAGCTCTAGTTCTTTAGAGTGGTGGTGTGGACCATGCCATGGCCATGGTGGCAAAAGCGTGGGATGGCGTCGGGGCTTCAACTACAAGAGCGCTTGCGAGGGTTTTGGGCGAAAGCTCAGCCCTGCTCTAGGTTGGGCCAGTGATGACGATTTCCTTCTTGAAGGCATCGCTGAAGAACCTCTTGCTGCCTCCTCGGTCAGCCAGGTCATTACAACTATTCTTGGCACAAGACTCAGGAAAAAGCCTTGCTAAGCTCTCGCTGGCAGACGATGATTATGCTCTGGCGTCATTAACCTTCTTGGAGGCATCATTGAAGAGTTCTTGTTCCATGATGTTGCAGTTCTCCTTTTGTTCTGATCAACACAAGTTCTAACCAGCAAACTACACTGCTAGTGCCCTAACTTTGCCTTTCTCCATGATCCTTGATTGCCATGTCTCACCAAATGTTGGTAACAGACCATGGTCCCCTCAATTGGACCTCCTCGCGCCCCTTCTGCCAGCCCTCCCTCCATTAAGGTTTCCTCACCTCAATGGGCGTTGGTGGGCATCAATTGGGTCCCAGATGCACTTCAAAGACATTGCAATCACGACTGTCGTCTGTCGTATTGACTCAAAGATTAACAGTCGCCGTTGGAGTGGAGATCGCTATAATTTTTACCGCTTGGTGGTGGTGTTAGTTGGTGAAGAACTACATGTTTTTCATGAGAGCTCTCTGTTTCCCCTTTTCTTCTTGTTTTGATGTATTTGTGGTTTGTGCCACCTTCACCCTTATGCTTGGGTGTGTTGTTGTTTTTTCATACTCGTGGATGTGCCACAACCTCACCTCTGTGCTAGGGCTGCTGTATGGGTTTTAGTCCGATGTTTCAAAATTAACTGAACGAAAGGGTTTTGCCTCGTTGAAAGCTCTAGTTTGGTTTTGGTGAATTGATGAAACCTTAAGTGCTAACACTTTGCTCTAAGTGATCATGAGATAGGGTAGCACATTCCAAGTGGTGGAGCAAGATGGAGATGATCAAGATGGTGGTGTGACCATGGTGATCAGGTGCTCGGGCTTGGAAAAGAAGAAAGAAAAAAACAAAAAGCTCAAGGCAAAGGTATAAGTGATAGGTGCATTTTGTTTTGGTGGTCAAGACACCTAGTGGGTGTGATCACATTTAGAATTGATAGCTGTACTATTAAGGGGGGTGAAACTCGTCGTGAAATGCGATTGTCAAAGTGCCACTAGATGCTCTAACACATTGCATATGCATTAGGATCTAGTGGAGAGCTAACACCCTTGAAAATGTTTGTGAAAATATGCTAACACATGTGCACAAGGTGATACACTTGGTGGTTGGTACATTTGAGCAAGGGTGGCGAACTTGGTGAAGTGGTGGAGTTGTCCCGAGGTGACTGGACGCTGCGGTGGCAGCAACCGGACTCGGCAGGCATGTCTAGTCAGTACTAGCAGAGGCAACGATGCTAGGGTGTTGCACCAGACACATAAGGTAAAAGGTGACCGGACGCGTAGGGGGTGCATTCGGTGAAGGCTAACGTAGGCTTGTGTGTAAGGCCAGAGAGGACTGGACTCGGGTCCACGTCTGGTCATGCATGACCCGACACGTTCGGTCACGGTTTTTCCTCTTTGGATGCTTATTGGAGTTGATCGGACTCCATGTTGCTAGAGCGTCTGGTCAAAAGAGCAGCACGGGAATGCACGAGCGGACGCGGGAGCACGGCATTTGGTCAGGTGTTGGTGCATCCAGTCTCAACTTGACCGTTGGTATCATGCGGCCTTGGTTGAACGCGGAGGCCACGTGGCTTCCATCTAACGACCGGACGCTGGCCGGGCCATGTCCGATCAACCCGATCAGCGCGTCCGGTCAGTGTGCAATGGGCTGCCCCTTGAGCCCAATGGCTCTATTTCATGGGGGATCCTATTTAAGCCCTATGGCCGGCTCTTGCTCAAACTCTTGGCCATTTGCATTGACCATACACTCTCTCACTCACATAGCTTGATTGGATCATCACTTTGGTGAGATTGAGAGCATCCAAGTGCATTGCTTGAGTGATTGCATCTGGGGGCCTTTAATGTAGCCAGTTTTGAGGGCTAGCAAGTGTCGGTCTAGTGTGGTTAGTGAGTCTCTTTAGTTAGTCTTTGAGAGCTCACTAACTTAGTGTAGTGACATAACCTTTGTGTGCTTAGAGACTATAGCAAATAGAATTATGGTAGGTGGCTTGCATTTTTAGTAGGCTAGCGCAATATTCGCTTCGCCTTATATTTGTCTAACCACTTTGTCTAGTGTTGTTGTAGAAATTTTTATAGGCTATTCACCTCCCTCTAGCCATTAGGACCTTTCAAGTGGTATCGAAGCCATGGTCACCGTGATTTGAGGCTTAGTAACCTACGGTGTTAAAATGGCTCTAATCAACAACACCAAGAAGCCACCCTAATTTGATGGCACAAATTATCCATATTGGAAGTCAAAGATGACCACACACATCAAGTCAATCAATAGAAGAGTATGGAAGGTGGTGGAGACCAAAATTGAAATAGCCAATCCGGAGGCTCCCACTGTCGCCAAAGAAGCGTTGCTCCAAAACAATGACATTGCTCTTAGTGCTATTGATGATGCTATTGATGAAAGAATATTTGAGCAAATCAAGAACATTAAGATGGCTCATGAGGCTTTGAAGAAGTTGGAAGAATCATTTGAGGGCACCAAGGCAATAAAGGGTGCAAAAGCATACGTTCTCAAGGAGAAGTTTGCTAACTTTAAGATGAAGGAAGATGAGAGTGTGTCAGACATGTTCCATAGGATGGAGGTGCTTGTCAATGATCTCAAAGCACTTGGTGAGAAGGTGGAGGACAAGGACTTCTCTCATAAGTTCTTGAGATACTTACCCACAAGATTTGGCATGTTGGTCACTTTGCTAGTGAGGACTGGTTTGGACACAATGACACCAAATCAAATCTTAGGAGATATAATGACCAATGATGCTTATAGAGATGATGATGATGAGAAGGAAGAAAAGAACAAGGAGAAGAAAAATCAGAAGAAGGATAAGAAGAAAAAGAGTGTGGCATTCAAGGCTTCATCTTCATCCAAGGGCAAGGCCAAGCAAGAATCATCAAGTGAAGATGAAGGCTCATTCTCCTTCGATGAGCTAGATGATGAGAAGATGGCTCTCTTTGTGAAGAAGTTTGGCAAGTTCATGATAAAGAAGGGCTATCGTGCAAGAAGGAAGAAATCATCATCAAGGAACAAAGAAGAATCAAGAAGGTGCTTCAAGTGTGGTAGCAAGGATCATCTTGTTGCTCAATGCCCCTACAATAGTGATAATGATAATGATGATGAAAGCATCTAGGCCCCTAGTTGGATTTCGGTGATTAATGTCAATACAAGATTACTATGACTAACGTGTGTTTTGCAGAGACAATTAAGTTAAGTCATGGTAATGGAGATCAATTGGGCAATCGAGGTTGTCATGCCCCTACGATGGAAATCATTTCGGTTTTCAAAGGATGGACGACAAGGTTAAGGATAACTAGTTCTAAGTGTCAATTGGAGTTGGAGAGACACTTAGAGTAGTTTAGGACTTTGTTTTTCCTTTGGCCGTACTATGAAGGGGGGTATGAATGGGTAGCGTGACCTAGTTAAGTCTAGTGAGTTAGGTGTGGTGCACACTTGTTAAAACTAGCTCTAGGTAGCTCCTATGAATGCCTAAGATCTTTTGGAGCAAACTTCATTCACATATGTTCGGAAGATGGAAGTGGATGGAGGGTCAAACACTGACCGGACGCTGGCTCCGGTGCGACCGGACGCTGGCCGTAGGGTCCGGTCAGTTCATTTGACCAAGGGGATCAAGTCTGGTGTGACCGGACACTGGGAGGTCATGTGACCGAACGCTGAGGGCCAGCGTCCGGTCGACTCCAGTAAGGGTCCAGACTTAGGAAAGAGTGACCGGACGCGTCCGGTCAGTGTGACCGGACCCTGTGTATCCAGCGTCCGGTCGTTTACAGTAAGCATCCAAGAGCGACCGGACGCGTCTGGTCGGTACTGACCGGACCCTGACAGCGTCCGGTCATCACTTGAAAACTGGTTCACGGGTTGAACTGACCGGAGCGTCCGGTCATCCCGCAGAGGCTCATAACGGTTCGTTTTTTAGGCTGGCTTATAAATAGAAGCTCCACTCGTGAGTGGAGCATCTTTTGCTCATTCCAACAGCTAAGAAACACGTTTGTGAGTGCCAAGAAGAGCAAGGTCCTAGTGAGGTGTTTGTGATTTGAGAATCCAAGAGAGTAGCCTCACTAGCAAATCAAGAGTAGCGAAGTGTGCATCCATCTTCTCATTAGGCTTCGCGTGGTAAAGTGAGAGTTCGTGCTTGTTACTCTTGGTGATCGCCATCACCTAGATGGCTTGGTGGTGATTGGGAGTTTGGTGTTCACCCGGCGGAGCTTGTGGGTGACCCAACTCAAGTTGTGAGCGGCTTTGGGTGATTCGCCGCGACGGAGTGTCGAAGAATCAACCCGTAGAGAGCACTTGATCCTTGCGCGGATCAAGGGGGAGCTACACCCTTGCGCGGGTGCTCCAACGAGGACTAGTGGGGAGTGGCGACTCTCCGATACCTCGGCAAAACATCGCCGCGTTCCTTTCTCTCTCTATTTACTTTGAGCACTTACTTTGAGCATTTACTTTGAGCAATTCAATACTTGTTTTTACTTCCATAAGAATTGCTTGCTAGAGTAAGTTTGGAACTTAGGTTGAGAGGTTGTTGTGCATTAGTTTGATATAAACACTTTTCTAGGCACAAGGGGTTAATTGGGCTATCCGTAGGATTTGATTATTGCAAGAAAATTTAGAATTAGCCCAATTCACCCCCCCTCTTGGGCATCTTGATCCTTTCAATTGGTATCAGAGCCTCATGCTCACGTTTTTAAGCTTAATCGCTTAGAGCAAGATGTCTCATGGGGATGGTCCTCCTCCTATCTTTGAGGGAGATGATTTTCCATATTGGAAAATCCGCATGGAGGCTTACTTAGAAGCTTTAGATGTTGGAATTCTTAAAGCCGCCTCTCAAGGGTTCCCAGCACCTAGGAATGCTGCACAACTTCAAGGCGATGAAGTGAATTATGAAAAATGGAATGCAAAGGCTTGCAACACCATCTTTAGAGGCCTTTGCAAAGATGTGTTTAATCGTGTAAGGAACCACAAAGACGCCCATGCACTATGGTCGGACGTTTGTGCACTCCATGAGGGAACCAAGAGTGAGCGTGAGGAACGCTATCATCTTGTGATTAAAAAGCTAAATTCTTTTGAGATGTTTCCCAAAGAAAGTGCTAATGAGATGTATTCTCGATTAAATGTTCTTGTAGAGGAAGTTAATGGGCTTGGACTCGCTCAAATGTCACCATCCGACGTTGTGAGAAAAATCTTGAGTGTCCTCCCCATTGACAAATATGGGCACATTGTGACCGTGCTACATCAAGGTGATCTTTCCGCCGCTACACCGACACAAATCTTGGGAAAGATCAATGCTCATGAGATGTACATGCACATCACACCACAAGATGGCTCATCCTCTACAAAGAAGAAAGAGAAAGACTTAGCATTCAAAGCTAGCCAAGACAAGGGCAAAGCAAGACTTGAGTATGAGAGCTCAAGTGATGAAGATGATGAAGAAAGCCTTGCCCTCATGGTGAAAAAGACCACCAAGATGCTAAAAAGGCTAAACAAGAGTGGCATCAAGTTTGATGGCAAAAAGAAGTTCTTCACTAGCTCAAGAAGAAAGCCAATCTCCGAGATGGATTGCTACAATTGTGGTGAACTTGGTCATCTAGCTCATCAATGCACAAAGCCCAAGAAAAACAAGTTCAAGAACAAGGGCAAGAAAGATGATTCAAGTGATGAAGATGAAAAGAAGAAGAACAAGCCATACAAGAAGAGAGATGGCAAAAAGAGGGAGTTCTACAAGAAGAAGAAGAGTGGCAAGGCCTATATTGTCGGTGATTGGCTCACGGACATTGATTCATCAAGTGGATCATCCGATGATGATAGTGACGATGAAAAGGTGGCCGCCATTGCTATTGATCTTGCATCTTCACCACCACCATCGCCATCATCCTCTACACACCTATGCCTTATGGCCAAAGGTGAACGCAAGGTAACTAAGAGTGATGATAGTAGTGATGATGAACATGCTAGTGATGATGATAGTGATAGCGATGATGATGACTCACCTACTTATGATGATCTTGTCAAAATACTAAGAAAATATACTAAGATCATTAGAAAGAGTAGAGCTACAAATGAAAAGCTTGATGCTAAAAATGATTCACTCTTAGCTAAGTGTGATACATTAGAAAAGGCTAATGATAAGCTCAAGGAAACAAATGATTCTATATCATCCAAACTCAAGGAGCTCAAATCTTCTAAGAAAGAGCTTAAGGATAAAAATGATAAACTTGAGTGGGTACACAATGAGCTTATCACTAGTCACAATAAGCTAAAAGATGAATATGCAACTCTAAAGATCAATTATGATACCCTTATTATTGCACAAGAATTCTTACCAAATGAGCCACATGATGCTACTAACCATGTTGTTAAGATTGATATAGCTACCTCATGTGATGATTTAATTGATGAAAGCATTGAGCATGGATCTAGTAGCAAGGGCAAGCAAGTGGTTGAATGCAATGACTATAATGAGTATGTCAAGCTCAAGAGTAACAATGAGAAGCTCATGAAAGATCTTGAAGAGATGAAAAGTCACAACACCATTGTGCTAGAAACTCTTGATCATGACAAAGAGGTGATCCTTGAGAATGAGAAGTTAAAAGAAGAAATCAAGAAACTCAAGGAGGAGAAGAACAATGATATTCTCAAGGAAGAGAACAAGAAGCTCAAGATGGAGAAAGAGCATCTCAAGGTGGGATTGAGCAAGTTTGCTAGAGGCAAGCATCTCCAAAGTGAGCTACTCATGAATACCGTCATGAAGATGGATAGAAGTGGCATTGGATATATGGCAAGTGTAGAGAAGAAGAAGGCTCAAGCTCAACACCAACAATCAAAGCCAAAGCCAAAGCCAAAGAGATGTTTTGAATGTGGACAAGAAGGCCATTTTGCTCATGAGTGTCAAACTCCACCACCACAACCCTTGCCCAAGCATGCTAGACCCTTTGCTTTCAATGCTCACTACATGCTTAGAAAAGATTCGAGTGGAAAGATGAAAGTCATGTTCTTAGGTCCCCCCAACAAGAGTAGGCCTAAGAAAATTTGGGTGGCTAAGTCACTTGTTGAGAAGGTGAAGGGCCCTCAACAAGCTTGGATCCCTAAAGCTTGAATCTCTTGTGTGTAGGTGAACTACAAGACCGGTGGAAGTCATTGGGTTATTAATAGTGGTTGCACTCAACATATGACCGGTGATCCTCGTATGTTCACCTCACTAGATGAAGAGGTAGATGGACAAGAGAAAATAACATTTGGAGATAATTCAAAGGGCAAGGTCAAAGGATTGGGCAAAGTGGCAATATCAAATGATCATTCCATCTCAAATGTGCTCTATGTTGCTTCATTGAGTTTCAACTTGCTATCCGTTGGTCAATTGTGTGATCTTGGCTTCCAATGCTTGTTCACCGAGAAGGAGGTGGTTGTATCTAAGGTAGATGACAATCAAGTGATATTCAATGGATTTAGAAACAACAACTTATATCTAGTTGACTTCACCTCCGAAGATGCAAACTTGAAGACTTGCCTATTCACCAAAACAACACTTGGGTGGCTATGGCATAGAAGACTTGCTCATGTTGGGATGAGCTCACTCAAGAAGCTTATGAAGAATGATTTGGTGAGAGGGTTGAAGGATGTGAAGTTTGAGAAGGACAAGCTTTGTAGTGCATGTCAAGCCGGCAAGCAAGTTGCAAACACTCATCCAACCAAAGCTTTCATGTCAACCACAAGAGTGCTAGAACTCCTACACATGGATTTATTCGGACCAACAACATACAAGAGTTTGGGAGGAAATCTCTATTGTCTTGTGATTGTGGATGACTATTCAAGATATACATGGGTGTTCTTCCTTCATGACAAATCCGAAGTTGCATCTTGTTTCAAGAAGTTTGCCAAGAGAGCACAAAATGAATTTGAAGTGAAGCTCAAGAAGATAAGAAGTGACAATGGCAAAGAGTTTGACAACACAAACATAGAAGCTTATTGTGATGAAGTTGGAATCAAACATGAAGTCTCCGCAACCTATACTCCTCAACAAAATGGTGTAGTTGAGAGGAAGAACCGGACTTTGATCACTCTTGCAAGGACAATGCTAGATGAGTACAACACCCCCGAAGCTCTATGGGCGGAAGCAATCAACACCGCATGTTATGCATCCAACCGCCTATTTCTCCAAAAGTTCCTTGTCAAGATACCATATGAGTTGCTCAATGGGAAGAAGCCGGACGTCTCCTTCTTTAGGGTGTTTAGTTGCAAGTGCTACATCTACAAGAAGCGGCAACACCTAGGGAAGTTTCAAAGGTGTTGTGATATAGGTTTTCTTGTTGGTTACTCATTGAAGTCCAAAGCATATAGAGTATTTAATCATGCCACCGGCTTGGTTGAAGAAACATATGATGTGGAATTTGATGAATCTAACGGCTCCCAAGGAGCACATGAGAATCTTGATGATGTAGGTGATGAACCATTGAGGGAGGCTATGAAGAATATTCTGGTGGGAGACATCAAGCCAAAAGATGATGAAGATGATGTACAAGTCATTAACCAACCCTCTTCATCAAATGTACCACAAGATGGTGATAAAGTTGGGAGAGTAGAAAATGAAGATACTCATATCTCCCATGAGCAAATGGTGGTACAAGCACAAGATGTTGATGCTCCACAACCTCCTCCTCAAGTGGTCAATAGAAGAAATACACCTCTCCTACAAGATCATCCACAAGATCTCATCATAGGGAGTCCAACAAAGGGGGTGATGACTAGATCTCAAAAACTTACCTCATTTATTGCTCATCACTCTTTTGTCTCTTGCTATGAGCCTACCAAGGTAGAAGAAGCTCTAAAAGATCCGGATTGGATCAATGCCATGCATGAAGAGTTGAACAACTTCACTCGCAATGAAGTATGGAATCTTGAAGAGCGACCAAAAGGTGCAAGAGTGATTGGAACAAAGTGGGTGTTCTGCAACAAGCAAGATGATCAAGGTGTTGTTGTGAGGAACAAGGCAAGACTAGTGGCAAAGGGGTTCTTTCAAGTTGAAGGTTTAGATTTTGGAGAAACCTTTGCACCGGTTGCAAGATTAGAAGCTATCCGTATCCTTCTTGCATATGCATCACATCATGAAATGAAACTATATCAAATGGATGTGAAAAGTGCATTCTTAAATGGCTTTATTAATGAACTAGTCTATGTTGATCAACCTCCCGGGTTTGAAGACCCTAGATATCCTAATCATGTTTATAGGTTGTCCAAGGCACTATATGGGCTTAAGCAAGCCCCAAGAGCTTGGTATGAGCGCCTTCGGGATTTCCTTATTGAGAAGGGCTTCACCATTGGGAAGGTCGACACCACACTATTCACCAAGAAGCTTGATGGGCATATCTTCATTTGTCAAGTATATGTTGATGATATTATCTTTGGATCATCAAATAAAGACTCATGCAAAGAATTTGGTGAATTGATGTCTAAGGAGTTCGAGATGTCAATGATTGGTGAGCTTACATTCTTTCTTGGTTTTCAAGTCAAGCAAATGAAAGAAGGCATCTTCATCTCTCAAGAGAAATACACAAAAGACCTTCTCAAGAGATTCAAGATGGATGAATGTAAGCCAATCAAGACCCCAATGCCTACCAATGGACATCTCGACCTAGATGAGGGAGGTAACTCGGTTGATCAAACTCTCTACCGTTCTATGATTGGTAGCTTGTTATATTTAACCGCATCTAGGCCCGACATCATGTTTAGTGTGTGTATGTGTGCTAGGTTTCAAGCTAGTCCTAAGGAAACACATTTAATTGTCGTAAAAAGAATCCTTAGGTATCTTAAGCACACGCCAAGCATTGGCCTTTGGTATCCCAAAGGAGCTTTATTTGAATTAATTGGCTATTCCGATTCGGATTACGCCGGATGCAAAGTTGATAGAAAGAGCACATCCGGAGGGTGCCATTTGCTTGGTAGATCACTTGTGTCTTGGTCCTCCAAGAAATAAAATAGTGTGGCTTTGTCCACCGCCGAAGCGGAATACATTGCCGCGGGTGCTTGTTGTGCACAAATATTATACATGAAACAAACTTTACTAGACTATGGAGTAGTTCTAGAGAAAGTACCTCTTTTGTGCGACAATGAAAGTGCGGTAAAACTTGCAAATAATCCGGTTCAACACTCTCGCACCAAGCATATAGATATCCGCCATCACTTTCTAAGAGATCATGTAGCTAAAAATGATATATCACTAGAAGGTGTAAGATCCGAAGATCAATTAGCGGATATCTTCACTAAACCGCTAGATGAGGCTACATTTTGTAGATTGCGGAATGAGCTCAATGTACTTGATTTTAGTAACTTCACAAAAATTTGAGCTTGTGTTGTCCCTTGCATTCATTGTAATATACAACATGTTTAATTTGTGGAAATGCATATAGGGCTTGTCTAACATGGTTAAGATAACCGCCGAAAAGCGTGTGAAGAAGCTTAACCTTGGATCAAACTTGACAAGCAACTAGATTTACTTACCAGCATTACATATGCATGAATGTTGTTTTGTCGTCTTGTTCCATTTGCCCTCTTGTTGCCTATTTTCTTAAAAAGAATTATAGCCTAAGGCAAAATACTTTGAAAAATATGAGGGTTTGAGAGAGGTCACTCACATCAGTCCCAATTGGTGTTTATTTGGATCTTATTCAAGTTGGGACTTGATTGGGAACAGGCAGCGCGAAGGAAGTTTGAAGATTTGCTGGAAAAGGTGCACCGGACGCTGCACCGGACGCTGCTGTCCAGCGTCCGGTCAGTTCACAGGAGGTGAACTGCTGTTGAAGGAGTGACCGGACGCTGCGTCTGTGCGTCCGGTCAGAAAGGGTTCAGCGTCCGGTCGATCGGAGGATCAAGTTGTACTGACCGGACCCTGCCTGCGTCCGGTCATGGACCACCGGACGCGTCCGGTCCGATTCCAGAGGATTTGGACCTCTCTGGAATCGACCGGACGCTGGGTGGTAGCGTCCGGTCGCTACCACCGGAGCGTCCGGTCAGTGGATCTCGCGCGTCTTAAGGACTCTTTTCGTTTCCTTTTCTGTCACGTTTGGGGGATTATTTATACCCTTCGTTTTCTTCCTGACCTAACCAGCGCCGCCGCGCCCGCACCCAAGTCACCGCCGCAGCCCGAGCCGCCGCACGGTTGCGCCGCCGCCTCCTCGCGCCTCACCTCACCCCCACGCCTCCGTGCCCCTGCCTAGCCGCACCGCCGCAGCCTCCCCGAGCCCGCAGCCGAGCCTCGCGCCGCGGCCTAGCGCGCCACCGAGCCCCGCGCTAGCTCATCTCGGAGCACCGCCGTCCTGCGCGCCACCACGCCTGCTCTGCACCTCGCCGGCCTCCTCGTGCCCAAGCTCGTCGCTCCTCCGTTGCCAGGGCTGCCAATCTTCGCCAAGTGCTCTTGCCCTATCCTCCCATTGTTTGGTAAGGCGAGTTTTGCGTTTCAATCTTGATCTCCAATTGTGACCTAGATCAATTCTAAATGCATTGATTCCCCATTGCATTCAGGGCATTTGACCTAACCCTAGCCCGGTTCCGAGGATCCCCCGCGTGACATCTTATCTCTTCTCGGTTCGCTGGTCGTCAGGTAGAAAGCCATTCGATTCAATTTCGCATCTACATTGCTTTCTCTGCTAGGGTTTCGCATCTATTAGACATATGGTATTTATTTGTATATCCATCTATTCTATCGTGCAGCGAGTCGGTTCCATTGTGTTTTGTCTGGCAGTTGGCAGTCAACTCGGAGCCAAGCTCGCGAGTAAGGATCGAGGCCAAGCCTCGAAAGCGGCAGTTTGACAGTTGATCTTCATCAGCGGCAGTTCACCATCTTGTCAGTTCAGATGGCTCGCACCAAGAATGTTGGTGGTGGCCCAGGTGATGATGATAGGAGGCCCCCGCCTCGCCAGCCAGCCGGATCTAAAGGCAAGTCAACCAAGCAGGTAACATCCAAGAAGCGCAAGTACCTCGATGCAGAGACAGCGAGAGCAGCAGCTGTTGTAGAGGCCGCAGAGCGTGCCGAGAGAGGTGGTACCCGCAGCGGAGTTGTCATTGCAGATCAGCCAGTTTCACCCGCAGTCAGAGCTGCAATTGAGGAGGTTGAGCGTCGTCACGGTAGTCCAGCCGGGACTGCCACGCTTGCAGGACGACGGGTTGCCATTGAGGAGGGTCCGTCAGCATAGCAGCAGCCCCCACCAGCAGAGCCTCAGCCAGCCCAGGAGACTCAAGAGAGTCAGGAGACTGAGCCAGCACCTTAGCTACGCCGCTCGAGTCGTACCAGTGCTGCAGTTCCACCGAGGCCAGTTACACAGCGCAGGGGTTCACGCCCTCCGCCCAGACCATAGGGTCCGCCTCCAGTGGTTCACCTCGACTTGAGGGCCGCTACAGCCAGGCAGGTTCAGTAGCTGTGGTTTGTTGAGTTTGAGGTTTGGTTTCCTTCGAGGAGGGATGAGAGAGCAGCTGAGGGGTTCTACATGCCACTGCAGGAGGATTTCTACAATGCATATCTCAACAGTGGGGCAGTGTTCAGATCACAGAGGGTCTGTCAGATAGAGTCCATTGTGGCAGCAGCCGGAGAGGGCATTCGGCAATACTTGTCATATTTGCCAGGACTGTCAGATCTGATTGGATGGACAGGGATATATGTACCTTCTTGGGTTCGTCAGTTTTATGCCTCGCTCTACATCGATCCTCATCACAGATTCATTCACTTTGCCTTCAACGGCAAAGACTACAGAGTGACTAGTGGCAGAGCCAAGGAGATACTGAGACTACAGGAGCAGCCTGTAAAGATGCATGAGGTTTGCTATGGACAGCAGGGGCCTCCCAGGTGTCCTCATGGAGGGCAGGTGCCCCCTACAGATTTAGTGCGGCATTGCTTCAAGGAGCCTTTTGGTGAGGGGTCGAGCAGGAACCCCAGTGACTTGACTCCTACAGCGAGGATACTAGAGGCCATCATCAGGAGGACACTACTTCCCAGGTTGGGATACAGGGAGGGCCTGACTCGCTTATAGCTCTGGCTTCTCAATGCCATCATGTAGATGACAGTGTTTGACATCTGGGACCTCCTTCTTTCAGAGATGGAGGATACTATAGCTGAGGGATTCAAGGGTCGCAGGCAGCTTCCCTATGCTCACTGGATCACGTTCCTCATCCGCAGAGTTGTGATTGATAAGCCCCCTGGCATGATGGATGAGTATACAGGTGCCACTACAGAGTTCCCAGCTTACAACCTATCATAGAGGATCAGACACTCCACTCCTCAGGCACCCAGTCAGCCTAGCCGTTGCCCCAACGTGCCAGAGTCTGTAGCTCAGCAGGACGAGATCATCAGAGGGATTGCAGCCACTGAGGAGGAGGAGCTAGAGGCACAGCAGGGAGTGAGTGAGTACAGTGACAGCTCCGACGACGACTACCAGCCTATACCTCAGATGCCTCCACGTAGACACGATGCAGAGGCAGGTAGCTCCAGTTCTGCTCCACCTGCTCCACAGACAGACCCCGCTCTCATTGCTATTCTTGAGCAGATGCAACAGGATCAGACACGACAGGCACAGGAGACAGCTACAAACTTCGCACAGTTTCAGGCTCGTCAGGACAAATTTCAGCGGCAGCAGCAGCTCCTTCAGCACCAGCAGTTACTTATGCAGCAGCAGCTCATGGGATTCATGCAGCATGTAGTGACAGCCATTGGGATCCCACTGCCACAGACTTCGCCCCAGCTTGCACAGCCTCCTACCACTTCGACGACTCCAGCAGTACAGCCTATCGGGCTTCAGAGTCAGGGACAGCCTCCAGCTCAGTTTCCATCACCTCCTGTACAGGTGTCCCAGTGGTTAGCCTCACCTGGTGTAGCCCCGTAGTTCACTCCTTATCACATGGGTTTCTCACCAGAGCAGACTTCCTCACTATTCGTGCCTGAGTCGTCCGTCTCCAGGAGTCTTGGAGCATCTTTCAGCGAGTTGACTGGCATGCCTACTCCGCCTCACATGCATACTGCCGGTCCGTCTACAGCAGCTCCAGCTATCATGACTACTCAGAGGCTCCCCTCATCTGTCACCTCGTCAGATCCTACGATAGACATACTTGCAGCTTCACAGGCAGCACTAGCCCCAGCTCAGACCCAGACCGCTTCAGCGACACTTCCTGCTTCAGAGGGTCAGTCAGTTCAGAGCTCAGGGTCAGATGATGATGGCGCCTAGTTCCATCTTGCTCCACGTACTTCAGCGCCCGACTCGTCCGCTGCAGCCCCACCAACCGACCCTTAGGTTTTGGTGTTTGACGCCAAAGGGGGAGAGGGTTTGAGTATGTAGACTTAGGGGGAGCGAGTTTCAGGGGGAGCTAGTTATCTAGTATTAGCTTATTATATACATTTGGAGTTTTATTTGTGTGATACACTATTACTTATGCATTCGTGTGTTTACTTTCATGCATACTATTATATATATGTGATAGTGCTATCTATGTGATTGTGATATTTGACATGTGTGATTCCTACTTTGCTTTATCTATATGTCATATCATTTGTGGAATGCTCATTTGCTTTTGCTTCCGCGTTTATACTTCGAAGCAAATGAGCTTTGTTATTAGTACTCATGCTTAATTCATATTCTTTGAGTACATTGTGTTGGCTTGGGCCATATAAGCGTGACTAACACTTTTGTTCTTATTGACAAAAGCTTATATGAACCAAGCCCGTCAAAAACCTCACTCCATAACATACTCGAGGTGGTATTGTCATCAATCACCAAAAAGGGGGAGATTGAAAGCATCTAGGCCCCTAGTTGGATTTCGGTGATTAATGTCAATACAAGATTACTATGACTAACGTGTGTTTTACAGAGACAATTAAGTTAAGTCATGGTAATGGAGATCGATTGGGCAATCGAGGTTGTCATGCCCCTACGATGGAAATCGTTTCGGTTTTCAAAGGATGGACGACAAGGTTAAGGATAACTAGTTCTAAGTGTCAATTGGAGTTGGAGAGACACTTAGAGTAGTTTAGGACTTTATTTTTCCTTTGGCCGTACTATGAAGGGGGGTATGAACGGGTACCGTGACCTAGTTAAGTCTAGTGAGTTAGGTGTGGTGCACACTTGTTAAAACTAGCTCTAGGTAGCTCCTATGAATGCCTAAGATCTTTTGGAGCAAACTTCATTCACATATGTTCGGAAGATGGAAGTGGATGGAGGGTCAAACACTGACCGGACGCTGGCTCCGGTGCGACCGAACGCTGGCCGCAGGGTCCGGTCAGTTCATTTGACCAAGGGGATCAAGTCTGGTGTGACCGGACGCTGGGAGGTCATGTGACCGGACGCTGAGGGCCAGCGTCCGGTCGACTCCAGTAAGGGTCCAGACTTAGGAAAGAGTGACCGGACGCGTCCGGTCAGTGTGACCGGACCCTGTGTATCCAGCGTCCGGTCGTTTACAGTAAGCATCCAAGAGCGACCGGACATGTCCGGTCGGTACTGACCAGACCCTGACAGCGTCCGGTCATCACTTGAAAACTGGTTCACGGGTTGAACTGACCGGAGCGTCCGGTCATCATGACCGGAGCGTTCGGTCATCCGGCAGAGGCTCATAACGGTTCGTTTTTCAGGCTAGCTTATAAATAGAAGCTCCACTCGTGAGTGGAGCATCTTTTGCTCATTCCAACAGCCGAGAAACACGTTTGTGAGTGCCAAGAAGAGCAAGGTCCTAGTGAGGTGTTTGTGATTTGAGAATCCAAGAGAGTAGCCTCACTAGCAAATCAAGAGTAGCGAAGTGTGCATCCATCTTCTCATTAGGCTTCGCGTGGTCAAGTGAGAGTTCGTGCTTGTTACTCTTGGTGATCGCCATCACCTAGACGGCTTGGTGGTGATTGGGAGTTTGGTGTTCACCCGGCGGAGCTTGTGGGTGACCCAACTCAAGTTGTGAGCGGCTTTGGGTGATTCACCGCGACGGAGTGTCGAAGAATCAACCCGTAGAGAGCACTTGATCCTTGCGCGGATCAAGGGGGAGCTACACCCTTGCGCGGGTGCTCCAACGAGGACTAGTGGGGAGTGGCGACTCTCCGATACCTCGGCAAAACATCGCCGCGTTCCTTTCTCTCTCTATTTACTTTGAGCACTTACTTTGAGCATTTACTTTGAGCAATTCAATACTTGTTTTTACTTCCATAAGAATTGCTTGCTAGAGTAAGTTTGGAACTTAGGTTGAGAGGTTGTTGTGCATTAGTTTGATATAAACACTTTTCTAGGCACAAGGGGTTAATTGGGCTATCCGTAGGATTTGATTATTGCAAGAAAATTTAGAATTAGCCCAATTCACCCCCCCCTCTTGGGCATCTTGATCCTTTCAGATGACAAGAAGGGCAAGAAGGACAAGAAAGAAAGAAAGAAAGAGAAGAAAGACAAGATGACCTTCAAAAAAAAGAAGAAGGGTAGTTCATATGTGGTCACTTGAGATAGTAATGCTTCCTCAAGTGATGATGATTCAAGTGATAATGACAAGACCACCAAGAAGAAGGCTCTTGTAAGCATTGCTATCCATGCGAAACCTTCTCTCTTTGACACTCCATCGACATGCTTCATGGCTAAGGCCACTAAGGTACAATCTGATGATGAGAGTGAAGAAGAACATGATAAAAATAAAAATGAAAGTGATGATGATGAACCAACTAAAGATGAACTATTTGACATGTTAGAAGATGCTAAAGAACATTCTGACATTAAGAGAAGGGAATGCAAAGCCTTGACTAAGGAACTAAAAGCCCTTAGGAAAGCCTTTAATGAGCTCAATGCATCTTATGAGAGTCTAAAGGAAGACCATGAGGAGCTTGGCAAGGCTCACAAGAAGCTTGAAAAAGCTCATTCCTCTCTACTTAATAAGCAAAATGAGAAGAAGCATGCTGTGATATGTGAAGTAGGCTTAACATGTGACATAATTGAATAATCATTCTATAAGCCTATCATTGTTAGTTTAACTAACCCTTCTTGTAGCACTTCCACTTTTACCTCATCTAGTGGTGATAGTTTCACTTGTGATGCCTCACTAATGGTTGAGAATGAGACACTCAAGAAGGAGGTAAAAGAGCTCAATCACACCTTGGCTAAGGTATATGGTGGTGAGGACTGCTTGCTTATGTGCTTGGGTAGTCAAAGAGCTTCTCTCTACAAAGAGGGATTGGGCTATACCCCAAAAAGGCAAGGCCGCCTTTGCTCATCACATAACTAGTTTTATGAGGAACAATGGCCGGTATTGCAAAAGTTGCAAGCAAGTTGGTCACATAGAGCAACAATGCATGAACAAAAAATCACAAGCTAATGTATCCTCAATTAAGCTTGACTCTTTCTATGTGCTTAATAATGGTACTAATGGAGTTCATGCTAAGTTCATTGGTGCACCATGGATGGGCTCAAAGAAAAAAGCCATATGGGTGCCAAAGAGCTTGGTTACTAACCTTCAAGGACCCAAGCAAGTTTGGGTACCTAAAAGTAATTGATCTTCTTTTGTAGGTCAATTACAAAGCTAGAGGAAGACATTGCGTTCTTGATAGTGGGTGCACTCAATACATGACCGGTGATGCTATAATGTTCAACTCAAGTGGCAATGATGGTTATGATAGTATCACATTTGATGACAATGGCAAAGGCAAGGTCAAGGGGCTTGGTAAGATTGTAATATCCAATGACTTAAGCATATCCAATGTGTTGCTAGTTTAGAGCTTGAACTTTGATTTGCTATCCGTGGCTCAATTGTGTGATCTTAGATTCAAGTGCATACTTAGAGTAGATGATGTAGAAATCATAAGTATAGATGGCTCTAATTTGATCTTCAAAGGCTTTAGATATGAGAATCTATACTTGGTTGATTTCAATGCTAGTGAAACTCAATTGTCAACATCTTTGTTCACCAAATATAGCATGGGCTAGTTATATCATAGAAGGCTTGGTCATGTTGGAATGAAACAATTAAATAGATTGATTAAGCATCATATAGTTAGAGGCTTGAAGGATGTGGTATTTAAGAAGGACAAACTTTTGTAGTGCTTGTCAAGCCAGAAAGCAAGTTGGGAACACCCATCCTAAGAAGAGTATGATGAGTACTAGCAAAGCATTTAAGTTATTGCACATGGACTTATTTGGGCCAACAACATACACTAGTATTGGTGGAAGCAAGTATGACTTTGTGATAGTGGATGACTTTACTAGATACACATGTGTATTCTTTCTAGTGGACACAAGTGATGTGTTTGCAACATTCAAATCATTTGTCAAGCGCATTCACAATGAGTTTGAAACAACCATCAAGAGAGTGAGAAGTGACAATGGTAGTGAGTTCAAGAACACTAGAATTGATGAGTTATGTGATGACTTTGGAATTAGACATCAATTCTTGGCCATGTACACTCCACAATCAAATGGCCTTGTTGAGAGGAAGAATAGAACACTTATTGACATGGCAAGGTCTATACTTAGTGAGTACAATATGAGTCAATCTTTTTGGGCCGAAGCAATCAACACCGCATGCTACTACATCAACCGATTGTATTGTCACCCATTGAAAGAGAAGACACCTTATGAGCTCTTGAATTACCAAAGCCCAATATTGCATATTTTTAGGTCTTTGGTTGCAAATGCTATATATTGAAGAAAGGCACTAGATTGGGCAAGTTTAACAAGAAATGTGATGAATGATTTCTAGTTGGCTACTCCACTACAAGCAAAGCATATAGAGTTTGAAACTTGGATAGTGGTACTCTTGAGGAAGTTCATGATATTGAATTTGATGAAACCAAGGGTTCCCAAGATAAGAATAAAAATCTTGACGATGTTAGAGGCATTCAACTTTCAAATGCCATGAAGAACATGGATGAATGATGATGAAGATGACAATGCGCAAGTGCTCTCTAATTCAAATGAAGAAGTCGATACAAATCAAGCTAGTTCATCATCTCAAGTGCAAGATCAACAAGTGGCTAGTGCATCATCTCAACCAAGTGCAAGCAATCAAGTTCAAGTGCTTCAACCAACCAATGTTGCAAGAGATCATCCATTGGACTCTATAATTAGAGATATTTCAGATGTGTATAAATAAGATCAAAATTGGCATCATTTTATGAGCATTTCTCATTTGTATCATTTATTGAACCAAAGAAGATAGAACAGGCTTTAAGGGATGTTGATTGGGTCAATATCATGCATGAAGAATTGAACAACTTCACAAGAAATCAAGTATGTGAATTAGTTAAGCCAAAGGGACACAATGTGATTGGAACCAAATGTGTCTTTCGCAACAAGAAAGATCAAGATGGGATAGTGAAAGGTCCTTGTTTGGTTTTGGTAATTGAATGACAACTTAGGTGGACTAATTGTGTTTATGTGAGATACACAGGTGATTAGTCCATAGGTACATGTGTGTGAGCAACATATGCCATGAAGGTGAAAATGGCTTGGAGATGTTGCAAAGCTCACACATGTGATGATGAAGGAGCTTATTGCACATAAGACATGACATTGAGTCATGTGATCAAGGTGGAGAAGATCAAAGACAAGACTTGGCTTGATGGACCGGTTGCAAGCGTGAAGGGCAAGTCGAAGGCTTTGGAGTGATGGACCGCGTGGCGGTGAAGCTTGAGCAAGACTTGGCGCCGATGGACAATGGCAACGGTGAAGAGCAAGTAGAGTCAAGATCGATGAACCAATATGATCATGTGATGATATGAAGTGGATCATATCATTGTTGATCATGTTGGTGCATGTGTTGCATCGACGTTGAAGGAGATGGAATGGAATGCGCAAGGCAAAGGTATAACCTAGGGCATTTCATTTCACTGGTCATAGGTGTGTAGAGAAGTTTATGACCGGGTTTAGGATAGATGGCCGTACTATCAAGAGGGGCAAACTTGTTTGCATATCGGTCATCTAGTGCCACTCGAGTGATCTAACTTTGCATTATCGCTAGGATCGAGTGGCGTGGCAAGTTGAGTGGCTAACATCCTTTGGGAAATGATTGTGAAAATGCTAACACACATACACATGGTGGTGTACACTTGGTGGTGTTGGCACATTTACAAAGGCGGTGGTGTTTGCAGGGTTGAGATGGGTTTGGGTCCCTCTCTCCCTCCCGCCTCACAAGCTCGGCGGGATTCGGCGCTTTTGGGAAAATGGAATGTCTATTTTCTATTGTGCCGGATGCAAATTCTTGTGGTTAGCACACTTGAGCAAGGGTGAAGAAAATGGAGGAGATGCCAGCGTCGGTCAAGTGACCGGACGCTGGATCCAAAAGCACCGGACGCTGACTGCCTACGTCTGGTCGCGCTGACGTGGAGTGTAGCAGTAGCTGGAGAGTGACCGGACGCTGGTGCTGCGTCCGATCGCGTTCGACCGGACGCGTCCGGTCATGCTCAGGAGCTTACTAGAAACAACCGGACGCTGAGGGTACAGCGTCCGGTCAGTTGAAGCTGCTGCGTCCGGTCAAGTCAAATGACCATTGGAACCAGGACACGTGGTCGTCTGCGAGCGACCGGACGCTGAGGTCCAGCGTCCGGTCAACACGACCGGAGCGTCCGGTCGGCCCGACCATTGCCCAGTGAACGGGTAATGGCTAGTTTAGCCCTTGGGGCTATAAATAGAAGTGGCCCTCGGCCATGGCTGGTGCTGAGCACCTTGGGGGACTTTGTGTCCATGCTTGAGAGTGCTTGGGAGCCCTCCATCACACATATACTTGATAGTGATCATTCGATTGTGTGAGTGAGCGATTCTAGTGCGATTGCATCGTGAGGTTGCATCGAGTGGCACTAGGTGATCGAGTTGCAAGCCGGTGGTGCTTGTTACTCTTGGAGGTTGCCACCTCCTAGATGGCTTGGTGGTGGTCTCTGTCGAAGCGCGCAAGAAGCTTGTGCGGCGCTCTGGAGAAGTGCTTGTGAGGGGCATTGTGCTCGCCCCACGGGAGCCGCGAAGAGCAACTTTAGTAAAAGCGTGTCATTGAGCTACCCTCACTCAAGAGGTTGGTTCTTGCAGCGCCCGACGTGCGGGCTTAGCGGGTGATGCTAATTAGCCGCCGAACCACCAAGTGAGCGGTCGACACAATGGGGACTAGCGTGTTGGCAAACACGTGAACCTCGGGAGAAAAATCATCGTGTCAACCTTATTCTTCCCGTTGGTTTGCATCCCCGTTACACAAGCTTGCAATTACTTTTATACATATTAAGCTTGTGTAGTTGCTCTTGTAATTAGATAGCTTGTGTAGCTTGCTAATTACCTTCTTGCTTGTGTAGCATAGAAGTAGCTCCATTGCGTGGCTAATTTGGTTTTAGTAACCTTGTTAGTCACATTGCTTGGTTTGTGTAGCTAAGTATTTGCGCTCTCTAATTAGGCATTGGTTGCCTTGTTATTGAGCATTGCTAGTGAGCTTAGTTAGCTTTGTGTTTTTGCTTACTAGCATGTGTAGGAGCTCCCTTGTTGCTCAAAGTACTAGTGGCATAGGTTTGTGTGACCTTGCACCTAGAATTGTTTAGGAGAGCTCTAGCTAGCCCGGCACCTTAGTTGCATAATTAGTATCTTTGCAAGGTGCTAGTGAACATATATAGAGGGGTATAGTCTTGGCTAGACCGATAGTTTTAATTCCGCATTTGTATCGGTTAGCCGACACGATTAAGTTTTAGAAAAGACTATTCACCCCCCCCTCTAGTCTGCCATCTCGACCCTTCAGATAGTTGTAAGGAACAAAGCAAGATTAGTGGCTCAAGGTTACACTCAAGTAGAGGGTCTTGACTTTGGAGAAACATATGATCCAGTTGCAAGATTGGAAGCAATTAGGATCTTGTTAGCCTATGCTTGTGCCCACAACATCAAGCTCTATCAAATAGATGTCAAGAGTGCATTTCTCAATGGCTACATCAATGAAGAAGTATATGTTGAGCAACCTCCTGGTTTTGAAGATGACAAGAAGCCCAACCATGTGTACAAGTTGAAGAAGGCATTATATGGCTTAAAGCAAGCACCTAGAGCATGGTATGAGAGATTGAAAGATTTCTTGCTCTCTAAAGGGTTCATTATGGGCAAGGTTGACACCACTCTTTTCACTAAGAAGATTGGTAATGACTTATTTGTGTTGCAAATATATGTGGATGACATTATCTTTGGATCAACCAATCAAGACTATTGTGAAGAGTTTGGGAAGATGATGGCTAATGGGTTTGAAATTTCCATGATTGGAGAGTTGAGTTACTTCCTTGGTCTTCAAATCAAGCAATTGAAGAATGGTATATTTGTAAGTCAAGGCAAGTACATCAAAGACATGCTCAAGAAGTTTGGCATGAATGAAGCAAAACCAATTAGTACACCAATGGGAACAAATAAAACTTTAGATAGTGATGCAAGTGGCAACATGATGGATCAAAAGTTGTATCGCTCTATGATTGAAAGCCTATTTTATGTGACCACATCTAGGCCGTATGTCATGTTTAGTGTATGCATGTGTGTAAGATTTCAAGCCTCGCCAATAGAAAGTCATATGACGGCTACAAAGAGAATATTAAGGTATTTGAAGCATACACAAAATATTAGTTTGTGGCATCCCAAAGGTGCAAAGTTTGAGCTAGTTGATTATTCCGACTCGAATTATGCGGGATGCAAAGTTGAGAGAAGAAGCAAGTTGGGTACATGTCAACTACTTGGAAGATCATTTGTCTCTTGGTCATCAAAAAAGCAAAATAGTGTTGCACTTTCAACCGCTAAAGCTGAATACATAGCCACCGGTAGTTGTTGTGCACAAATTCTTTGGATGAAGGCCACTTTGAATGACTTTGGAATCAAGTTCAAGAATGTGCCATTGCTATGTGACAATGAGAGTGCTATCAAGCTCACTAACAACCTGATTCAACATGCAAGAACAAAGCACATTGATGTCTGCCACCACTTCATTAGAGATCATCAACAAAAAGGGGACATTTGCATTGAGAGTGTGGGCACCAAAGATCAACTTGCCAACATATTCACCAAGCCACTTGATGAGAAAAGGTTTTGTAAGCTAAGGAATGAGTTGAACACATTGGATTTCTCAAATATGTGTTGATGCACCCCCACTTATATGACATGCCTCTCGTTCGAGCAATCCAAGGTAAAAGTTGATTGGCATGCATCCATCCTTTGCTAAGAACATGTTTTAGTGCATCTAGTCACTCCTCATATTTTATAAGCTCATTCATGAAAATCAAATGAATTTGATGCTTGTATGGTACCACTATTGCTTCTATGCTTGACTTGATCTAGTGGTAGCATATGACATGTTTGTGGGCTTATAAACCTAGGTTTGATCTAGAAAATGAGCTATAAGTGTTTAACTCAACATGGCACAAGATAATCCTTATTTGGAGGTGTGAAGAAGCTTGTCCTTAACCAAATCGAGTTAAATATCTTTGGCAAGTGTTCTAGATTGAACCAAATTTTGGGAAAATGATCCTCACCCCATTGATTAACATTGATAATCTTACCCTATCTAAAATTGAACCTTTATGGTCATTGATGACAAAGGGAGAGAGAAACAAAGATACAAGTGATAGGGGAAGAAAATAGACATGGGAGGAGAGAAATGACAAAGGAAGGAGATCAATTAAAATTTGAGCACACAAGTAAGGGGAGCAAGCTCATGGACTTGCATGATGCATTTGAATGTGCATTCTCATGTGTATGCTTGCATTTGTCAAGCTTAAATTCAAGATACATGGTTGTGTGGTGTATGCTAATTGTAGGTTTGAATGATGAAATGAAAAACTAGCATGCATAGGTTTGGTAACTAGACTTGGTCTTCTCTTGTGAAAACTAGACCCTTGCTTCTAATGTTGATCGCATAGGGTATTCTAGTTTTTGTGAATGTCTAGTTACTAATGGTGCTAAGGATGGTATATTTGGTGCACTCCAATTGGTATCACGCTTCAAAGGTCCATCTCTTATACCTTAGCATCATTTGTTAGTCATTGCATCCTATGTTTCCTACCTCAGCATATGTGCAAGCTTTCTATCCAAACTCTTAGCACATATGTAGAGGGAGCAATGCTACCAATTCTGGTTCATAAAACTTGTCCAAATCCTTGTTGCTAACCCTTTGTTCAAAATGACCATGTAGAGGTGATCAAGGTTGGGTTGCTCCAAACAGTGGCAAAAATGCTTAGGCAAGCAACATGAATTCAAAATAATTTTATTTCATATCTTTGAGAAAGGGTTGTCATCAATTACCAAAAAGGGGGAGATTGAAAGCTCTAGTTTGGTTTTGGAGAATTGATGAAACCCTAGTTGCTAACCCTTTGCTCTAAGTGATCATGAGATAGGGTAGCACATTCCAAGTGGTGGAGCAAGATGGAATTGATCAAGATGGTGGTGTGACCATGGTGATCAAATGCTCGGGCTTGGAAAAGAAGAAAGAGAAAAACAAAAAGTTTAAGGCAAAGGTATAAGTAAAAGGAGCATTTTGTTTTAGTGGTCAAGACACCTAGTGGGTATGATCATATTTAGGATTGATAGTTGTACTATTAAGGGGGGTGAGACTCGTCGTGAAATGCGGTTGTCAAAGTGCCACTAGATGCTCTAACTCATTGCATATACATTAGGATCTAGTGGAGAGCTAACACCCTTGAAAATATTTGTGAAAATATGCTAACACATGTGCACAAGGTGATACACTTGGTGGTTGGTACATTTGAGCAAGGGTGGCGAACTTGGTGAAGTGGTGGAGCTGTCCCAAGGTGACCGGACGCTGCGGTGGCAGCGACCGGACTCAGCAGGCGTGTCTGGTCAGTACTAGCAGAGGCAGCGACGCTAGGGTGTTGCACCAGACGCAGAAGGTAAAAGGTGACCGGACACGCAGGGGGGTGTCTGGTGAAGGATGACGTACGCTGACGTAGGCTTGTGCGCGAGGCTAGAGAGGACCGGACTCGGGTCTATGTCCGGTCATGCGTGACCTGATGCGTCCAGTCGCAGTTTTTCCTCTTTGGATGCTTAATGGAGTCTATCGGACTCCACATTGCTGGAGCATTCGGTCTAAAGAGCAGCGCGTCAGGTCATGGCATGCAGGCAGTGTGGGAATACGCGAGCGGACGTGGGAGTGGCGCACTACGATTTAGAATTTATCTCTATTCTAAATATTTTCATCTACTCTTTTGGAATCATAATGGCATTAGTGGCGCACTACAATTTAGAAATCAGGTGGATGTAAAGATGGCTTTTCTTAACGGGGATCTAGATGAAAATGTTTATATGGCACAACCAAAAGGTTTTGTCGTAAAAGGAAAAGAACGTAGGGATGCCGTCTGAAGAAATCCATTTACGGATTAAAACAAGCCTCTAGACAGTGGTGTTTAAAGTTTGATGGAACGATTAGGAAGTTTGGGTTTAAAGAGAATGTGGAGGACAATTGCGTTTATACAAAGTTCAAGAATGAGGAATTCATTTTCCTAATCCTGTATGTGGATGACATCTTACTCGCTAGTAGTGATGTTAATCTACTACTAGAGATGAACACCCTATTCGCTTGATCGTTTCTGTGGCTTATAAACCGGCTGATGCTGTTTTGTTGTGAGAGAAAAATATTGTATCATGGCTGATAAGCATGGCTGATACGATCAAACGAACAGGGTGGAAGAAGTTCTTGCCCTCAAATTTTTACATGAAAGATCTTGGTGAAGCTTCATTTGTTTTAGGAATAGAGATTCACCTAGATAGAACAAAGGGGGTTTTAGGATTATCGCAAAATGCATACTTAGAAAAAGTTCTAAAGAAATACAGTATGCATGCGTGTAAGCCTTCACCTGCTCCTATAGTCAAGGGCGATAGTTTTGGAGAATTCCAATGCCCCACGAACCAATATGAGATCGATCGAATGAAAGCGGTCCCATATGCTTCGGCTGTCGGAAGCTTGCAATATGCTCAAGTATGTACACGCCCTGACTTAGCTTTTGTTAGCAGGATACTTGGTAGATATCAGAGTAATCTAGGAATAGAACACTAGAGAATGGTAAAGAAAGCTTTATGTTATTTGCAAGGTACAAAATGTCTCATGCTAACGTACAGAAGATCTGATTCTCTCCATATAGAGGGGTATTCAAATTCAGATTTTGCGGGAGATGTAGATGATAAAAAATCCACATCAGGCTATGTATTTACTCTCGCAGGAGGAGCAATATCGTGGAAAAGCTCCAAGCAAACCATCACTGCATCGTCCACGATGTATGCCGAGTTTGTAGCTTGTTATGAGGCCACGTGGCAGGTGAACTGGCTAAAGAAATTTATGCCCAGGTTGAAAGTGGTTGACGACATCCATACACCACTCAAGTTATACTGCGACAATGAACCAGCAGTAACTTATGCTCATAACAATAAATTAAGTAATGCTGCCAAATACATTGACATAAAGTTCTATGTTCTGAAAGACAAAGTCCAGGATCATGCTATTAGTCTTGAGCATGTAAGCACAGAGAAGATGCTTGCGGATCCGCTTATAAAAGGCTTACCACCAATGTGTTCAGAGAACACTTAGTCGGCATGGGTTTACGAGAAAGCCTATGATTCCTGGACAATAAGGGCCTAGTTGAGAATATGTTTCAAACAGAGAGATGTATTGTAGCTGTTAATTCAATGGTACTAACCGTTGTGATGAGGCACGCTCTATGCGCTAATCTGTGATGAAATGGGAAAATAGATAAGTATTTTAAGTTTAAGTCATAAGGTGAGATCAAGGGGAGAATGTTAGGTTAATCTCCATCAAATTGGCCCAACGGTCAATTTGGGCCTTTGATCCGCGCCCTGATCAGGGGCGCTCAACCCAATCATGGTTGGTGGGCCTCCGTCACGCATCGCTATAAATAGGAAGGTGGGGGTCGAGGCGCAAGGTACGAGGTTCACCGCAGCCGCCAACTCCCTATCGACATCCTAACCCTAGTCCGATCGAAAGGGCAGTGCTATGAGCGACGGGAAGCGCCACCGCCTTCGCCGCCGCCACTGGATCGCGCCTCCACTGCACTGCGTCCGACTTCGACACCGCCACCAGACTCCACTGCTGCCCCTACACTGACACCCGCGTCATCAACACCGACGCCATGGCCAGCTCCTCCGCGAAGCCCACCGATGATCGGTAACACCTCCCTTCTCTCATCCTCTCTCCTCTCTCTAGTTCATATTCTACGACGGATCTATGTGTTATATCTTAAATAGAAAAGTTTCACCCGCTAGATATACTTCTAGATGATCCTACAGTTTTAACACGGAGCACCACGACTGGCGGACGACGCGGATAAGGCAGAGCTGCTCGGCGGGGAGGCGCGCGTGCAGCAGGATGTCGAAGAGGACGTCTTGTGGCAGGGCCGGGACGTCGACGTCGCAGCCGCTGGACGACGACGCGCTGCTGCTGTCGCCTCCGTTGTTGGCTGCTGGATCCGGACTGGTTTCTGGGTACCGCGATGCCGGTGCTAGGTGATTACCCATGCACACAGATGTTTTTGTCGCGAATACAGATTACAGATTTTGGGTTGGAGAGGACTTTATAGCGAGTCAATCAATCCAATAAACGGGTTTTTTCTGTTGCTGGTGCGTAATATACGGAAACCCTGATTCCGCAATTAGAGGGCGATCATGGCTCTCAATGTCACGATCGACAGAGCAAGGCTGCATGGAACGACGAGAAAACAGAGCTCGCTCGCATCAAGACATGGCAACCTGATCATCGTCGACCAGAGCTATTGCACGAAACAGGAACTAGTTTTAGATAGAGTGAAAGAAAATTGGTCCTTTCAAGTTAAATGTGCAGACTGCAGAGCATGCTTGACTTACCAATTTTGTTGTTCTTGCAGAAATCCGCGGTAGAGGTGAGCAATGTGTGCTGTTCAAGAACATAAGAGGGCACAAGTGCATCGACATACGCTGTCATGCTGAGTACGTGCCTTGATGCCATGGCATAGCTTTGCTTTGCTTTTGACGACGTGAAGCTGATTGTCAAGGGCGGCAATGGTGATGCCAAGAGCCCTTGTTTCAGAACGCGGAATGGAGGAAATCGGGTACTGTACTGTTGCTCCACAGCCATGTCCTCCAAGCAATTGATCACTTAGAAGATGCAAACAGATGGACAGGAAGAGATGGTTAGTTGTACAGACCTATATGAACGAACATGATCAGATACAACTTTTGCAGCGTTACAGGGGGAGTGAGGTTTTAGGGGTCCTCATGCAAACTGTATGAGGATTCAATCACCTTCAAAAAGCAGCAAACTGATAGGTTGCATTCATCATTAGCTAAAAATTTCACAAAGAACACGTTGCATTGTGTGTTGGCATTAAGGCTACTTCCTCCATCCCCTAAAAAAGAGTCGCTATGATAATCATGCTAATCAAACTTTCTCAACTTTGACTAGATTTGTATAAAATATGTGCAACATTTATATCTCCAAATAAATTTATTATAAAAGTATATTCAACAATCTACCTAACGGTACTAATTATGTACCATAAATATTAATATTTTGTTAAATATATTTAGTCAAAGTTAAAATTTGTTGACTTTTTAGGAAGCGAGAATGACTCTTTTTGAAGGACGGAGGAAAAATGTGCGTGCCAAACACAAAAACCCCAGAGGTTATCAATTCTCAGCAAGGACAAACCATCCATGAATGGGAGGATCTGGTACCTAGCTTCTATACCAATGTCACACAAACAAAATAAGTTTGAGGGGTACAGCATACCAAAAGCTTGCCAAATTAAGAGCAAGCTCAGCATGTACAATGGCAATTGTTCAGAAATCATACTACATCGAGTTAGCAAGAACAACAGTGAGCAAGACAACATATTTTAGGAAAGGAGAATGGTATATCTCCACTAGTGCTAGCTACACCGCTCCAAGGTCACAACACTGGCTGCAGCCATATTGACAAGGTGGATACAGGTTTTGGTGGTTTGTTTGAAGCAGAACGAGATGTCCAAGCAATCACTGATTCTGGGGCACACAAAAAAACTGGAGGGTACCTGCTAAGGCTAGTCAAGACAGCAAGCTACCATCCTCCTGGTAGTTAAGGTCGTCGCATCTTAACATTCAAGGGTACCTCCTTGTATGAGACAACCTTTTCAGCAGCTCGCCTTAGAGATCTCCTCCCTGATATCTGCTCTACATTAGATTTCCTCGAGGAACAACCATCATTCTGCTCTTGATTTGTCCTCTGCTCCATCGAGGCATTTGAACTGGAACCGGCTAAAGAAGCTACATCTTTGTGCTCAGTCTCAACAGTGATATCCATGTCCTCAGAAGATACTGAATTCAGTCTTGCAGATTTTCTCCTTCGAGATTTTCTGCAAATATTAAGGACAAACAAGGCTGTTATGTTCCGGTTGGAGACAATTGCACTAGCTGAATGCAGGCAGTAAACAGGCAAGACTAACCTCTTTTCTTCGTGGCGCAATGGCTCACGGGTAGTCGTGTCTAGTTTGGCATTTACATCCTCTATGGCCGACCGTTTTTTTGAGCACCTGCACATAAACTTTCTGGTCAACAGCTGATTTGGGAGAATTATGTGAAGTCTAAATGAGATACAAACAGATTTCTGTATTTTATCAAAAGATAAATCAGGGTTTCTAAGTCTCCTAGGTTTCAATTTAGTTTAATGGAACAAAATAAATCCTGTTAAAGGCCCTTTGGGGGTGAAAACCAGACCAGACAGTTTGAGCCATCCCAGCAATTTACCAGTTTTCTCAATTCTGACTACAATTGCATCTTAAACAACAATGAAAAGGATGATCCTTACCACTTCATAGCGTTGTCTTCTGGTGGCTCAGGGGGGTCAACGGTATTGAATGGCAAAGATGCTGTAAAAGAATAGTAATTGGGTGAAGATTAATACTTCTTCAAATTCTGTGTTCAGAAAAAGCTGCAGCAATTAGCATGTGCTTGGGATTTATCCTTGGGGTTTAAGATTAAATTTCTAGCATACAATGTGCTTAGGAGAAGAAATAGACCAGAATGTATCAATTCAAACTGGATATTGGAATTGTTTCATCTGGAATTAACTGGATAACTATAAATAAGTGGCACATAAGAAATGTTGAAAATATGGAAAGATGAGGGCCATTACATTCACTTCCTGTCAAATGGTTTTGTTTACTATTGAAGGCCTTATCACCAATTTTATGAGACTGAACTCCAGCTTCCCTGGAACATGCTTCCTGTATCTCCTGAATTACATTGTAGGAAACAAGTAGATTAAATCTGCAAGTGGTTCCATCATTAATCTTTAACTGGTTATTAAATGCACCCCATACCTTCAAATTTGTTTTTTGTGGTTGCTCATTTATCTCAGTTTCCTGATAGGATCAGACACCAGGGGTCAAAAGATAACATATTAATTAACATCAATGGCTAGAAGATGAATAAAACTGCAAGATAGACATATAGTACCTCGAATTCTGAAGCCATTACCACCTCATGCACTGTTGCACTGCACTCATTTTGCAGTGACTTCTCCTGCACAGTATATCACCAAATATTGCACAGATCAGAACCACCCAATATTAATTAATCCTTTTAGAGAAGCAAAACATATGAAATAGTCTTACCATATGTTTTCCAGTGGTTTGCCCATACTGTTTTTGAACACTTAAAGTGGAAGGAGCTAGATGTGCTACAGTGTCCTCATGCAATGTATTCTGAGATACTCCGCCAATCTCACAGGAACCTTGGTTCAGTCTCGAAGACCTTCTCCGTTGAGGCATTCTGATCATACAATTAACCAACAGTAGTAAAAAGTTTCAATCAGATAGTGTTGCTGCAAAGACACATTCCATAAACAAGAACAACCTCATGGCCAAATCATGCTATCTTGATTTAGATGCAGTTGCAGCTCGAACATTAGTAAATAGATAAAATATACCTCTTCTGTTTTCCATCTTGTGGTGGCTCTAGGCAGACGGTATTTGATGATACGGCAGCTGAGAAGAAATTGAATCAAGTGAAAATTAGAACCTTAACAGTGCCTGACTCAAAGCCAATAAAGACGTAGAATATACAATGCTTTATGTTGAACACAGATGACATGAAGTGCAGTATGGAAAAATAAAAATCCACAAAATGAAACAAGAGAATAGAGTGAGATTTACATTGAGATTCAACCAAATGGTGTTCAACACCACTGGTTACCGAGTCAACTCCTGCGACTATGGAAGCTGTGCCTTTCAAGACCTAATTCCATTACAGAAGGAAAAAATTCAGAATTATAGAAGTTGTATATTAACAAAGTGAGTCATTTTACTTACACATTTAATACCTACCTGAGCTTTCACTCCCTTTCGCTGTCCTTTAGCAGCGTTTTTATTTCTCTGCAAACATATATAAGTATAAAATCATGGAATCTATAATGAAAAAGAAGCCTAGTTAAACCATACTCTTACTTACATCAAGCTCTGAACCCTTTACTTTAAGCAGTGCTGTTGTACAAGAAAGCTCGTGCTGCAATATCTTAATCTGCAGATCATATCCTCAAATTACGAATTCAATAACCACCATATTCAGTACTGATAATCAATGGATGCCAAAACATAGAAGAATCTGACAACTTACTCGATCTTTCCCTGCATTTATTTCCTGCAATGAAGCACAGAACAGAAATATTAGGCAGTGCTCTATTTTGCACCACATAATAAGCACTATGTGTGTAATGCTTTGACCCTAAATGTAGATCTACGTCCATTAGGACATTCACAGTCTCCGTCTGTCCGATATGACACTTGGACCAATATAACATATACAAATACATAATATTTTAAATAGAAAGAGTTATACATTATTCAGATGAATCTATTATGTCAACCTTATGTTATTTGTCTCTTTGTTTTTTTGCTATTAACAGTCAAAGCTAAAAACGCTTAATTTAAGACAAACCTAAATGAACTTATATTTGGGATCAGAGATAGTATAATAGTATAAAGTAAAAAGATGGCATACACAATTTACTCAATTTTTCAGATCCAACATAATGGAGTTAAACTCAACGCATAATTTGGGGGAAAACTGTATCTGAACTGCCAAAATTGAGCACTTGTCCTTTTTAAAAAATAGTGTTATTGTGGTGCACAGGCATAACTCGCAGGATAGCATGCCGTTCAATTGGATTGCCAACAAAGGAACAGCACACAAGAGTAAAAGATCAATGTTAATGCATCCATGGTGAGAAACGGAGTGGATGGAGATGTAGACAAACCGCAAGCATCTGTGAATTGTTTTGCGCAAGGTGTAGATTCTGTTGTTTCGATGCTTGCAGCGCAAGATGGAGCTTGTATATCTCAACCCTGCTGAGGTCAATGATCTTCCTGCAGAGAAGGAAAGCTAAGCTACATTAGTTAGGAAAGAAATAGCAAGTCCCCCACTCACACCCACACATCTACAGCAACAAACAAGGAGGGGATGGAGAGGCAAGGCAACATACGTCTTCTCGTTGAGCAGAGTCATCAACTTGCCGTTCTCCTGCGACAATGCAAGCAAATATCGAGCTCAGCGAATAGATTGTCCGATAAAAAACGTAATCAAACTGGTATGGCATGAGTAACCTAGATACGGCAGTTGAATTGTTGGAGCTAAAGTGACGAAGCTCACCTTGACGAGGTCTTGGGCGGTGATGGATCTGGCGGCGTTGGGCTTCCCAGTGTTGGTGATGTCGGCGAGGGCAACGGGCTTATTCCCTTTCCCCGGCGGCGACCGGAGCTTAGGGCCGCCATCGCCACTAGGGTTCGGGTGCGGAGGGTTCAAGCCACCGCGCGCCGCACCTCCTCCTGGTCCAATGGGCCGAAGCTCGAAGCTGAGATGGCGCGGCGTGGACGGGCGGAGAAACTAGAATGGAGCCGGGGGAAGAGGACCTACCGGCAGCGGTGGAGGCCATGGAGGTCCCGTGTGCCCGCAGGGGTGAGGGGGGCGGTCCGCCGGCGAGGGGCTCAGGTGGCGAACGAGGCGCGGGCGCTGGGACCTGGAAGCCCAGCTCAGGGTGTAGGCGGCGCGCGGAGGGGTCGAGGCGGCGGCGATGGCTCCGGCGTGCCGTGATGCGAGCCTGCGGGGGGAGGGGAACGAATTCGATTTCGGAGCGCGGGCCGCGGGGTGCGAGAATTCGGAGGGGCGGAAGGAGATCGATTGGGCTGCCGGCTGCGGGTGGAGATGGTGGGGCTAGAGTGTCAGGCTGGCCCGCGGTGGGCCCAATCGAATTCAAAATCGGAGCGGGTAGAGATGGAAATTGGAATGCGGCCTTGAGAGCGAGATTTGGCGCGGGGCGAAGGGTGTTAGGCCGTCCGCACCGCAGACCGCTAAAGCGGCTGGTATACTAGGGGTGGTGTACCGCGCGTGGTAGCATACCGGTTGTATAGGAAAGCGTCAGAGACAGTGAACGCGGAAGAGCCACGCTAAACACTGTAGTAACACTGTAGTACAGAGAGAGAAAGAGAGTTCGTGAGAGAGAAAAGGGGAGAGAGGGAAATAAAATATGGAATAATGGGTATAGAGTATGGGATAGAGATAACATGGGTACGGAAGAAATGGATATAAAGTAGAGAATCTCGATGACTATGATAGAATGTTTTTTTTTAGAGTTGGAAATAGAGATGGACGAGTGCGGATAGCCTTAGTGCGTTGGGTGCGTGTATGGTAGCTGTGTCCGGGCGGACGCCGCGTCCGGACGTGGGGCGCTGCCGCGCTGGACGTCCCGTTCTTTTTACCAATCTAGATTATTTCTTTTGGAAAATATAATTGCCGCGAAATTTATCAGCTATTTATACCAACTGGAGCTGTGCGCTGAGATTGTTTCACAATTGGTAGTCGTGAGTCGTATTGCAATTGCTACTACAGCTCTATTGGCCGATTAAAATATTGTCACCTTTTTTTTTATCTGCCGTGACACGTCAGGTGTGAACAACAGCCATTGCGTTGCTTCTTGACGTGCACTATTGACTAGCAATTCTATAAATTATCACGGGATATTGAATTGCGCTTGGATATACTTGCTGGCCCCGCAGGGCTGGCCTCCTGAAGGTGGTGCACTTGGAGCTCGTTCAGAATCCTCGGGAGGTTTCCTTGGCCCTCGAGTACCAGAGGTTTTAGAGCTGCGTCGTCAGCCGTCCCGAGGTCTCCCTCACTCTGTGAGGACCGGATCAGACGATTGGGCCAAGTATTAGGCCATCCAGCCCAAGTATTGGGCCGTCCGGTTTATCCAGTCTAAGGTTGGACCGGTTATATCCAGTCTAAGGTTCAGAATCTCTGAAGAAAAGTGCTGCATTGCGGTGTTCGCATATTATTTATTCACCGCAAGAACATGGCGCCTAATGGGTATGTTCTTTATGCGATGGTATGGACTCGTGGAGGCATGCGCTTTTGGAGTGCAACCTGGCCAAGAGTGTTTGGGCTCTGGAGAGGGAGGAGATCATGGAGTTTATTTGTCAGCTACAGACACCGAATGCTAGAGCTTGGCTAGCTAAGGTGATGAAGGTGCTCAAACATGAGGAACTCACAATGGTGGTGGTTAGACTGTGGGCTATTTGGAACGCGCAACGCCAAGGGCTGAAATTTCAGAGTTTGTTCTCGACTCATAGCTTTGTGGAGTCGATCACGCGGAAGAACAAGGAGAAGCCGGTGGCGGGGAGCCCAGCAATGCGCTGGATTAAACCGCCAAGAGGCTTTGTGAAAATTAATGTTGCCGCGGCGACCTCTAAGAACTCGAGCATTCCTTCGGTGTCTGTTGTGGCCAGGGATGAAGATGGCAAGGCATCGGCACTGGTTCAGGAGGGTTGTGGTGACGCGTAAATAGCTGAAGTGGTGGCATGCCGCAAGGGCCTGGCACTAGCCAGCGATCTCGGTCTTCAAACATTCCGGGTGGTTAGTTATTGTGTCAACGCAATAAGAAGCATCCACCAGGAGATCTAGAACATGAAACAAGAGTTGAGTTTGTCCATTAAGGAACAAGCTCCAATTTATTTTGATGCTCATTGCTTAGCTAGGAGCTATGTTAATTTCTTGGTAGGAAGATACGTTTGGTTTATTTCGCCTCCTGATGGAGTCTGTATTTCTTATTCTGATATATAAAGAAGGGTGACTCTTTTGCTCAAAAAAACCCTACAATTCTTCTCCTCAGATGAGTTTGGCTGAGTGGCATTGAATGCATATTATTTGAACGTCACCACGAAGCTGAAAATGCTACTGAACGAGAATCTTAACTCTAAAGACAAAAGTATGCAGATTATGGTGTTCGCATTCTCGTTTGTACCTAACATGACGCTTTTACCATCGACCTCTATACTAGTAGGTTCTGTCTGCACCAAACACATCGATTATTCATTTATGTACGTCACTGTCACTTTGAAAAACAATAATGTCTGTAATATGCAAGTTGAACTATGGTACTACTTTTCATTTATAAAAAGCTTTTGCACTTTGAAAAAAAAATATTGTATAAAAAGATAGAAACATAGAATAACTCCACGTCGTCTAGTCAAGCTAATCGCAAAGTGCAAACCAACTCCAGTCTCCATTCAGCATGGGTGCTTAGACCAGTGTGGCAGGATAGGGTGTAAAAAAATAGTGCTACAAGACCACCTATTGTGTCACTTAAACATTATTAGATGCTTTAAGGGTAACAATATCAGGTTTTATTGTTGAGAGGTTTATAACCTTTTATATGTTAGGGAGTTTTGAGGACATTTTAATATGCCACGTCAACGAAGCCACTTTCAAAACAGCCTTAGGGCTTATTTAGATTGTTTTCAGTAGTTTAAGGGGGTAGATTAGTACCTGGATTTATAAGTGAGGGGTGAAGTCGACAATTACAAATAGTTTTTGTGTGGGGAGAGGTGGGAGGTTGAGGGTGGTGGTGCTTGATGTAGACAAGGCCTGATCTTCTAAAAAGTATGATAGCGTCGATTGAACAAAACTCAAACCCTAAGGATAGCAACGGTTGCTAATTATAGACTCTTGGGCGTCACCCCCCTGGACACGCCCCCTAATGGGCCCAAACACGATACACGGTCCAACAGACCATAAGACGGTGTCGCGGCACCCTGGCAGATTCTGGATGCTGACTTGTTTCGACGATTCCTGTTGATTCCGAAGAGCTTTTGACGTGAGACCACTTGTATTGGCTTCCTTATCTAATTAGCTTTTCATCCATATGTGGATCGTCGAAAACGGAGTCCGTACGCGCCCGTGTGACCAGTTTTATGACAGACTGGTCCTGGAACCCAAGATGGGCTCAAACTTGATTTGGGCCTCCACCTTGGTGACTCGAACCGGATGAGCTTCGGGCCTCCTTCTCGGTTAGGACAACCTCGCTGATCTCCTCGGCCTCTATCTCCAAGCATGGTCGTATGTATGGAGCTCATGTCCTTATCATCCTCCCTTTCTTGATGAAAAGCCGTCCTCAGCGTCGATTGTGCTTGAAACTGATCCTGCACAACACAAAGAAGAACGGGGTTGCGAAGACAAAGCGAACAAAAATAATTGTGAGAAGGAACGTGACCATATTTCCAAGTTTCTAGCATGTCATCTTGCATAAAAATTTCAGCAAGCATGTAGACTCCATGGTCCGAATGCACACGATATATGTCAACACTATCCTGCAAAAGATTAGAACTAACCAAAGACAATACAGAAATAGATGGTCTAGCAGACATAGGTAGCAACCAACAATGGTCCCCTTCTTGGAAGTGAACTTATTTCTTTGAGGAACATAAGTAAATGTTTGTATTATTATGGCTGCCCTCTAAACGATCATAATCTTGTACAACAAAAGGGGAATTCATATTACTACGAACGTATACTCGATGTTTCATATATTGTCCTTTGTTGTCATATTTGCCAATAACATGATATGTGTGTTTAGAAAACCAAGGCAAATCAACATATTTAAAAAGGCTCTCCTCCAAATAATCTAGGTTACACAAAACATCAAATTCAATGTAACCTAAACATCAAATTCAATGTAACCCAAAGTATGTAAAGAAGACAACAATTTGAGCTCATCAGTTTTAGTAGCAATATGAATAACATGTTTATTTTCAGCACAAGTGGTTGGTTCCAAAATATGTAAAACTAAAGCATCATCAACCAATTCATCTTTATCACAAGGAACATCAAGCAAATTATCATGGGACAAAGATAAATCAAGAGAGGGTTTCACTAACAATTGCTCTATGATAGCATGGTTTGTGGAAAATTTTAGTACAATAAAACAATTTTCACCTTCCGTGAGTGTAGCAGCATGGGCATTACCTGTGTTCTCAGTAGGAGTAATAGGTGCATTGTGAAGTGATGGTTCTGAATTTGCATATGAGGTTGTGAGCTCCCCATTTTCTTCCATGTCATCCTCTCGCTTATGTACATTATCCTGCAGAAGGTTAGTCATAGCAAGAGGAATAACAATATACTCTTCCACTAAATGGTGCACCTCAGCATATGAAGTCAAAACAAGAGGTGGATTAACAAATGTTTCTCACATAAGGAGTTTCATATCATTTCAAGTTTGAGTTTTATTAGAAGGATCTAAAGACTCCCACCAAGATAAAGCAGAATGTCGCAAAACACTAGCTGTATTTTTACCTTCCTCCTTGGACACATAAAGCGAGTAGCAAATATATTATCTATGGTAATTTCCCACTCTATGTACTCATCAGCACCTATACCATTATAAGTCGGTGGATACGAACAACCTGTCATTGTTAGAATCAAACAAGAAAACACATAAATATGTATTTTTCTTTCAGCTACTATAGGATGTGGTCAAGGAGTAAAGTCACACACTCTCAAGCGTCTTACCACGGTCTTACAAGTGTTCTTACCAAAGCAATAGGCGGTGCAATTGGTCGGTGACTATGATATCGTTGTAGCTTGAGTGTAACAGTTGCAAGGCAAACCTATACTTGGTTAGAAGAAAGTGGAGCTTGGACATGCATAATATAGTAACAAGGAATAGCAATATTCGCAACTGAATAGCAAAGCTGAATAAGTATCCCGAGTACTTGTCGTAGTTGCTGGCCTATTCACGTTCCAAGTACCAGATGTATCAAGTGATGTGAACAACAAGAATATGATTAGGAACAAGGCGGAAATCAGCACACGCAAACACAGCTCAAATAGTGCTCTCTATGTGCTCCTCTAGATATTGTTCCACTTTTGCCCCTCTCTTTTTTCTCTATTTTTGGGCTGTCGTTGTTTTTTGGGATTCTTTAACTTTTTCTTTTTATTTTATTTTTTGATATTTTTTCTTCACTTAGGAGCACAAAAAAAGTAACCACAGAAAATATGAGCTTAAACAAGTGAAAGGCGTGGCCTGGGGAAAATTCAGGAGATGTGCTCAAAATTGACAAAAAGCTTGTGACCACAAAAAGAGAATCTTGTGACCAGTTTTTGGCCAAAATAAAATTTTCCGAACACGACAAAGCAGGGGACAGACGGATCCAAAAAAAATTTCTAATTGATTTTGATATATGGAATATCGAAATATGAGTTCGTATGCGAAAACTAGACCAGTTTTAAGAACTAACTGCAAATTAGAGGACAAAACGGGAACAATACGTGCAAAAGTTGTTGCAGCGGATATGGATAGATGCAAACAGTGAAGACAAGTGTAACAAATTAGATGGCGTGGACTAGGGTTTGATGGATACAAAGGAAACACAACAAGACTTGAAGGTGTTCACGGATTATGATGAAAAACAAAGGGAAAAACACAAACTGGACTAAAAACGATCTAAAACCAGCAACCAGAACTTGCCCTAGGACACGAACTCAATAACGCGAAACAGAGACGAAATTGCACGGCACAACGAGGCTATATGACAGGGAATATGTGGCGGTGTATATTTTTTGGCTTTTTGTGGATTATAGGTAATGCAAAAACAGTAACAATCTAAAGAGAAAAACAAAGTTATACCTAACAGGCAACAAGATCTCTGATACCACTTGATGTAGACAAGGTCCGATCTTCCAAAAGGTATGATAACGTCAATTGGTGGAGACTCGACGTTCATGATCTAGGCTTTGAACCAAGACTGATTCGAACCCCCGCAACCGTTATACCACTGCTCCGTTGGTTATCAACCACGCGAACGCGATTGACCTCGCCGAGAAGGCTTTCCTGCAAGCGAATCGAGAACACAAGCAAGAACGGGATGACGCAATTTGAAATTACAAATAAATATGAGGCTTAAGAAAACAAGAGGGAGTTCAAGTCTTTATTCAAATGACTAATCGCCATAGGCGAACAAGATCAAGAACTGGGGCCCTGGTTCACAACAAGTGACCTTGGCGGCACAGTTGCAGGAAAACGACGTCTGTTTCACAAGAAAATTAAGAACTAAACAAAACCCAAACCCTAAGGAGAGCAACGGCTGCTAATTATAGAGTCTTGGGCGTCACCCCCTGGACGCGCCCCCTAATGGGCCCAAACACGATACACAGTCCAACAGACCAAAAGACGGTATCGCAACACCCTAGCAGATTCTGGACGCTGACTTGTTTTGACGATTCCCATTGATTCTGAAGAGCTTTTACCGTGAGACCACTTGCATTGGCTTCCTTATCTAATTAGTTTTCCATCCATATGTGGATTGTCGAAAACGGAGTCCGAACGCGCCCGTGTGACCAGTTTTATGATAGACTGATCCTGGAACCCGAGATGGGCTCGAACTTGATTTTGGCCTCCACCTTGGTGACTCGAACCGGATGAGCTTCGGGCCTCCTTCTCGGTTAGGACAACCTCGCTGATCTCCTCGGCCTCTATCTCCAAGCATGGTCGTATGTATGGAGCTCATGTCCTTATCAATGTTGGTGGTGGTCAATCTATATCTGACCAACTCGAGCAGCCAAAACCACGTAAACATGATCCAAGCAGATGTCCCAAATAGGAGAGTTGATGCTTTGCGAGTAAGCGGACATGCGGATCTTCCAATAGGGGTAGTTCTTCGCATCAAAACACAAAGCCTTTACACTGCCGTGCTCCATTGTCTTCTTCATGAATCAAGAACCGATTAAGGTGGATTGATCCTTAATCAACTGTGGTACCAATTGAAGGACCAAGCAGACGACCAAAGGGGAGGTGAATGGGAACCAAATAAAATTTATCCGACGAGAAACCGGCCATGTCCCAAGCAACCTACCAGAGTGCTCAAAACCCCAAAACTTCCAATGTGAGTCCATGCACAGGCCAAACTGGTGACTAGATGTACTCGAGATAGACTAGAGAACAAAATGGAAAAAACTGGAAGCGAAAAACAAACCAAAGGACACGAAAACGCGATGGAACAATGAAAGTACCCTAGCCTGTTTTGGTATTGTTCAAACCGGCCAAGCCGGTTTTGGTCCTATTCAAAACAGCCTGGCTGCCTCTAGAACTGGCATGATTCTACAGCCTCCAGCAGCCCGAGAACCTCCATCTAAAATATGATTTTGAACCAAATCAGCTCTGATGCACACCAAACTTTGCAGAGATGTTTCAAAGGGTGTTTTGAATATTTCCCCAAAAGATCAACAACCAGACACCGCGGAATCAAAGCAGATATCAAAATCCATCTTTTCACTTGTGGTTTTCTCAACTTTCCTCAAAACTCCAGATCTTTGTGCTCGTAAAGAATCTGCCAAAACTAGTGGATAGAGATGTTCGCCAGAGGTCATAACACATGTAGATGAAGCCCAAACAAGCACGAGATCTCAGAATCACGAAATCACAAGAAAGCTCAAAAACTACGCTTTTGGAGGAATGGATATTGATGCGATTATGGGACCGATCAATAGTTTTTTGGGGCAGCAGTGGCTCTAGAAAATATGAGTAGCATTGAAAAGAATACTATAATGTTTGAGCCAACAAAAGCAACTATGAATTGACAATAGTATGCACAAGATCATCCAAACTTTTAATTTAGAAGAGGGTGAAGGAACTGAACAATTTGTGAGAATTTGGACTATGGGAATTGAGCTCACCAAAAGAAAATTGAAAGATATCTTGATTTAACATCAGAAAAAATTATACAACCATGGGGTATAATTGGGAAAGAATGACCATAGAAGATCTGTATAGTAAACTCGGTATGAGCAAATCTAAGATATAAAGGTATTTGAAAAAAGGTTTACTTAGGCGCCACTCTAGTAGCATCAAACCATATCTCACAGATGCTAACAAGAAGACTAGGTTGAAGTGGTGTGTTGATATGATTGAGCAGGGTTTGGTTGATGATCCAAGGTTTAAGGATTTTTTTGACTTTGTGTTCATTCATGAAAAATGGTTCTACCTCTCTCAAAAATCTGAAAAATATTACTTGCTACCCGAGGAAGATGAACCACATCGTACTTGTAAGAACAAGAATTACATCCCTAGGCTCATGTTCTTGTGTGTTTGTGCTCGGCCAAGGTTTAGGAATGGAGAGTGTGTTTTTTATGGAAAAATTGGTTGTTTTCCACTTGTCACTTATGAACATGCTGTTAGAAGAAGTCATAATCGTCTACGTGGAGAACAAGTAATCAAGCCAATAACTTCAATCACAAGAGATGTGATTACGGATTTCATGGTAAACAATGTGCTGCCTGCTATTCTAGCCAAATGGCCAAGGGAAGATGTGAACAAGCCAATTTTCATACAACAAGATAATGCACCTTCCGATTTAAAAGTGGATGATCCTATTTTTTGTGAGGCCGCCAAGCAAGAAGGGTTTGACATTCGCCTTATTTGTCAACCACTCAATTCTCTGGATTTCAACATTTTAGACTTGGGTTTTTTCGAGCTATTCAAGCTATTCAATACAAGAAGGATGCAAAAACAATAAAAGATCTAGTTCCAGCCGTCGAACAGGTAAATTGTTCACACATGTTTTAAAGGCATCCATACAACATTATCCATTCATTGATTCATTTCTTGAACTAATGTTTTGTAGGCATTCTTAGAGTACTCTCCATGGAAAGCAAACAGGATTTTTGTAACACTTCAAAGTGTTTTGAAGGAAGCCATGAAGGTTAAAGGATGCAACAAGTTCAAGATTCCTCACATGCAAAAAGAAAAACTAGAGAGAGAAGATCGGCTGCCATTGCAAATCTCATGTGAAGCTTCCTTGCTTGCTGAATGCATTGCTAGTGTCTACCTGCAGCAAATTAGAAGTA
This sequence comes from Miscanthus floridulus, assembly GCF_019320115.1. NCBI lineage: Eukaryota > Viridiplantae > Streptophyta > Magnoliopsida > Poales > Poaceae > Miscanthus > Miscanthus floridulus. The sequence goes on along the minus strand of NC_089583.1, from coordinate 27,177,275 downwards.
GAATATTAGAAGATGCAAGCATGTTAGTCTTTGCAGCATGGTTAGACTGTGGGCTATTTGGAACGCGCAACGCCAAGGGCTGAAATTTCAGAGTTTGTTCTCGACTCATAGCTTTGTGGAGTCGATCACGCGGAAGAACAAGGAGAAGCCGGTGGCGGGGAGCCCAGCAATGCGCTGGATTAAACCGCCAAGAGGCTTTGTGAAAATTAATGTTGCCGCGGCGACCTCTAAGAACTCGAGCATTCCTTCGGTGTCTGTTGTGGCCAGGGATGAAGATGGCAAGGCATCGGCACTGGTTCAGGAGGGTTGTGGTGACGCGTAAATAGCTGAAGTGGTGGCATGCCGCAAGGGCCTGGCACTAGCCAGCGATCTCGGTCTTCAAACATTCCGGGTGGTTAGTTATTGTGTCAACGCAATAAGAAGCATCCACCAGGAGATCTAGAACATGAAACAAGAGTTGAGTTTGTCCATTAAGGAACAAGCTCCAATTTATTTTGATGCTCATTGCTTAGCTAGGAGCTATGTTAATTTCTTGGTAGGAAGATACGTTTGGTTTATTTCGCCTCCTGATGGAGTCTGTATTTCTTATTCTGATATATAAAGAAGGGTGACTCTTTTGCTCAAAAAAACCCTACAATTCTTCTCCTCAGATGAGTTTGGCTGAGTGGCATTGAATGCATATTATTTGAACGTCACCACGAAGCTGAAAATGCTACTGAACGAGAATCTTAACTCTAAAGACAAAAGTATGCAGATTATGGTGTTCGCATTCTCGTTTGTACCTAACATGACGCTTTTACCATCGACCTCTATACTAGTAGGTTCTGTCTGCACCAAACACATCGATTATTCATTTATGTACGTCACTGTCACTTTGAAAAACAATAATGTCTGTAATATGCAAGTTGAACTATGGTACTACTTTTCATTTATAAAAAGCTTTTGCACTTTGAAAAAAAAATATTGTATAAAAAGATAGAAACATAGAATAACTCCACGTCGTCTAGTCAAGCTAATCGCAAAGTGCAAACCAACTCCAGTCTCCATTCAGCATGGGTGCTTAGACCAGTGTGGCAGGATAGGGTGTAAAAAAATAGTGCTACAAGACCACCTATTGTGTCACTTAAACATTATTAGATGCTTTAAGGGTAACAATATCAGGTTTTATTGTTGAGAGGTTTATAACCTTTTATATGTTAGGGAGTTTTGAGGACATTTTAATATGCCACGTCAACGAAGCCACTTTCAAAACAGCCTTAGGGCTTATTTAGATTGTTTTCAGTAGTTTAAGGGGGTAGATTAGTACCTGGATTTATAAGTGAGGGGTGAAGTCGACAATTACAAATAGTTTTTGTGTGGGGAGAGGTGGGAGGTTGAGGGTGGTGGTGCTTGATGTAGACAAGGCCTGATCTTCTAAAAAGTATGATAGCGTCGATTGAACAAAACTCAAACCCTAAGGATAGCAACGGTTGCTAATTATAGACTCTTGGGCGTCACCCCCCTGGACACGCCCCCTAATGGGCCCAAACACGATACACGGTCCAACAGACCATAAGACGGTGTCGCGGCACCCTGGCAGATTCTGGATGCTGACTTGTTTCGACGATTCCTGTTGATTCCGAAGAGCTTTTGACGTGAGACCACTTGTATTGGCTTCCTTATCTAATTAGCTTTTCATCCATATGTGGATCGTCGAAAACGGAGTCCGTACGCGCCCGTGTGACCAGTTTTATGACAGACTGGTCCTGGAACCCAAGATGGGCTCAAACTTGATTTGGGCCTCCACCTTGGTGACTCGAACCGGATGAGCTTCGGGCCTCCTTCTCGGTTAGGACAACCTCGCTGATCTCCTCGGCCTCTATCTCCAAGCATGGTCGTATGTATGGAGCTCATGTCCTTATCATCCTCCCTTTCTTGATGAAAAGCCGTCCTCAGCGTCGATTGTGCTTGAAACTGATCCTGCACAACACAAAGAAGAACGGGGTTGCGAAGACAAAGCGAACAAAAATAATTGTGAGAAGGAACGTGACCATATTTCCAAGTTTCTAGCATGTCATCTTGCATAAAAATTTCAGCAAGCATGTAGACTCCATGGTCCGAATGCACACGATATATGTCAACACTATCCTGCAAAAGATTAGAACTAACCAAAGACAATACAGAAATAGATGGTCTAGCAGACATAGGTAGCAACCAACAATGGTCCCCTTCTTGGAAGTGAACTTATTTCTTTGAGGAACATAAGTAAATGTTTGTATTATTATGGCTGCCCTCTAAACGATCATAATCTTGTACAACAAAAGGGGAATTCATATTACTACGAACGTATACTCGATGTTTCATATATTGTCCTTTGTTGTCATATTTGCCAATAACATGATATGTGTGTTTAGAAAACCAAGGCAAATCAACATATTTAAAAAGGCTCTCCTCCAAATAATCTAGGTTACACAAAACATCAAATTCAATGTAACCTAAACATCAAATTCAATGTAACCCAAAGTATGTAAAGAAGACAACAATTTGAGCTCATCAGTTTTAGTAGCAATATGAATAACATGTTTATTTTCAGCACAAGTGGTTGGTTCCAAAATATGTAAAACTAAAGCATCATCAACCAATTCATCTTTATCACAAGGAACATCAAGCAAATTATCATGGGACAAAGATAAATCAAGAGAGGGTTTCACTAACAATTGCTCTATGATAGCATGGTTTGTGGAAAATTTTAGTACAATAAAACAATTTTCACCTTCCGTGAGTGTAGCAGCATGGGCATTACCTGTGTTCTCAGTAGGAGTAATAGGTGCATTGTGAAGTGATGGTTCTGAATTTGCATATGAGGTTGTGAGCTCCCCATTTTCTTCCATGTCATCCTCTCGCTTATGTACATTATCCTGCAGAAGGTTAGTCATAGCAAGAGGAATAACAATATACTCTTCCACTAAATGGTGCACCTCAGCATATGAAGTCAAAACAAGAGGTGGATTAACAAATGTTTCTCACATAAGGAGTTTCATATCATTTCAAGTTTGAGTTTTATTAGAAGGATCTAAAGACTCCCACCAAGATAAAGCAGAATGTCGCAAAACACTAGCTGTATTTTTACCTTCCTCCTTGGACACATAAAGCGAGTAGCAAATATATTATCTATGGTAATTTCCCACTCTATGTACTCATCAGCACCTATACCATTATAAGTCGGTGGATACGAACAACCTGTCATTGTTAGAATCAAACAAGAAAACACATAAATATGTATTTTTCTTTCAGCTACTATAGGATGTGGTCAAGGAGTAAAGTCACACACTCTCAAGCGTCTTACCACGGTCTTACAAGTGTTCTTACCAAAGCAATAGGCGGTGCAATTGGTCGGTGACTATGATATCGTTGTAGCTTGAGTGTAACAGTTGCAAGGCAAACCTATACTTGGTTAGAAGAAAGTGGAGCTTGGACATGCATAATATAGTAACAAGGAATAGCAATATTCGCAACTGAATAGCAAAGCTGAATAAGTATCCCGAGTACTTGTCGTAGTTGCTGGCCTATTCACGTTCCAAGTACCAGATGTATCAAGTGATGTGAACAACAAGAATATGATTAGGAACAAGGCGGAAATCAGCACACGCAAACACAGCTCAAATAGTGCTCTCTATGTGCTCCTCTAGATATTGTTCCACTTTTGCCCCTCTCTTTTTTCTCTATTTTTGGGCTGTCGTTGTTTTTTGGGATTCTTTAACTTTTTCTTTTTATTTTATTTTTTGATATTTTTTCTTCACTTAGGAGCACAAAAAAAGTAACCACAGAAAATATGAGCTTAAACAAGTGAAAGGCGTGGCCTGGGGAAAATTCAGGAGATGTGCTCAAAATTGACAAAAAGCTTGTGACCACAAAAAGAGAATCTTGTGACCAGTTTTTGGCCAAAATAAAATTTTCCGAACACGACAAAGCAGGGGACAGACGGATCCAAAAAAAATTTCTAATTGATTTTGATATATGGAATATCGAAATATGAGTTCGTATGCGAAAACTAGACCAGTTTTAAGAACTAACTGCAAATTAGAGGACAAAACGGGAACAATACGTGCAAAAGTTGTTGCAGCGGATATGGATAGATGCAAACAGTGAAGACAAGTGTAACAAATTAGATGGCGTGGACTAGGGTTTGATGGATACAAAGGAAACACAACAAGACTTGAAGGTGTTCACGGATTATGATGAAAAACAAAGGGAAAAACACAAACTGGACTAAAAACGATCTAAAACCAGCAACCAGAACTTGCCCTAGGACACGAACTCAATAACGCGAAACAGAGACGAAATTGCACGGCACAACGAGGCTATATGACAGGGAATATGTGGCGGTGTATATTTTTTGGCTTTTTGTGGATTATAGGTAATGCAAAAACAGTAACAATCTAAAGAGAAAAACAAAGTTATACCTAACAGGCAACAAGATCTCTGATACCACTTGATGTAGACAAGGTCCGATCTTCCAAAAGGTATGATAACGTCAATTGGTGGAGACTCGACGTTCATGATCTAGGCTTTGAACCAAGACTGATTCGAACCCCCGCAACCGTTATACCACTGCTCCGTTGGTTATCAACCACGCGAACGCGATTGACCTCGCCGAGAAGGCTTTCCTGCAAGCGAATCGAGAACACAAGCAAGAACGGGATGACGCAATTTGAAATTACAAATAAATATGAGGCTTAAGAAAACAAGAGGGAGTTCAAGTCTTTATTCAAATGACTAATCGCCATAGGCGAACAAGATCAAGAACTGGGGCCCTGGTTCACAACAAGTGACCTTGGCGGCACAGTTGCAGGAAAACGACGTCTGTTTCACAAGAAAATTAAGAACTAAACAAAACCCAAACCCTAAGGAGAGCAACGGCTGCTAATTATAGAGTCTTGGGCGTCACCCCCTGGACGCGCCCCCTAATGGGCCCAAACACGATACACAGTCCAACAGACCAAAAGACGGTATCGCAACACCCTAGCAGATTCTGGACGCTGACTTGTTTTGACGATTCCCATTGATTCTGAAGAGCTTTTACCGTGAGACCACTTGCATTGGCTTCCTTATCTAATTAGTTTTCCATCCATATGTGGATTGTCGAAAACGGAGTCCGAACGCGCCCGTGTGACCAGTTTTATGATAGACTGATCCTGGAACCCGAGATGGGCTCGAACTTGATTTTGGCCTCCACCTTGGTGACTCGAACCGGATGAGCTTCGGGCCTCCTTCTCGGTTAGGACAACCTCGCTGATCTCCTCGGCCTCTATCTCCAAGCATGGTCGTATGTATGGAGCTCATGTCCTTATCAATGTTGGTGGTGGTCAATCTATATCTGACCAACTCGAGCAGCCAAAACCACGTAAACATGATCCAAGCAGATGTCCCAAATAGGAGAGTTGATGCTTTGCGAGTAAGCGGACATGCGGATCTTCCAATAGGGGTAGTTCTTCGCATCAAAACACAAAGCCTTTACACTGCCGTGCTCCATTGTCTTCTTCATGAATCAAGAACCGATTAAGGTGGATTGATCCTTAATCAACTGTGGTACCAATTGAAGGACCAAGCAGACGACCAAAGGGGAGGTGAATGGGAACCAAATAAAATTTATCCGACGAGAAACCGGCCATGTCCCAAGCAACCTACCAGAGTGCTCAAAACCCCAAAACTTCCAATGTGAGTCCATGCACAGGCCAAACTGGTGACTAGATGTACTCGAGATAGACTAGAGAACAAAATGGAAAAAACTGGAAGCGAAAAACAAACCAAAGGACACGAAAACGCGATGGAACAATGAAAGTACCCTAGCCTGTTTTGGTATTGTTCAAACCGGCCAAGCCGGTTTTGGTCCTATTCAAAACAGCCTGGCTGCCTCTAGAACTGGCATGATTCTACAGCCTCCAGCAGCCCGAGAACCTCCATCTAAAATATGATTTTGAACCAAATCAGCTCTGATGCACACCAAACTTTGCAGAGATGTTTCAAAGGGTGTTTTGAATATTTCCCCAAAAGATCAACAACCAGACACCGCGGAATCAAAGCAGATATCAAAATCCATCTTTTCACTTGTGGTTTTCTCAACTTTCCTCAAAACTCCAGATCTTTGTGCTCGTAAAGAATCTGCCAAAACTAGTGGATAGAGATGTTCGCCAGAGGTCATAACACATGTAGATGAAGCCCAAACAAGCACGAGATCTCAGAATCACGAAATCACAAGAAAGCTCAAAAACTACGCTTTTGGAGGAATGGATATTGATGCGATTATGGGACCGATCAATAGTTTTTTGGGGCAGCAGTGGCTCTAGAAAATATGAGTAGCATTGAAAAGAATACTATAATGTTTGAGCCAACAAAAGCAACTATGAATTGACAATAGTATGCACAAGATCATCCAAACTTTTAATTTAGAAGAGGGTGAAGGAACTGAACAATTTGTGAGAATTTGGACTATGGGAATTGAGCTCACCAAAAGAAAATTGAAAGATATCTTGATTTAACATCAGAAAAAATTATACAACCATGGGGTATAATTGGGAAAGAATGACCATAGAAGATCTGTATAGTAAACTCGGTATGAGCAAATCTAAGATATAAAGGTATTTGAAAAAAGGTTTACTTAGGCGCCACTCTAGTAGCATCAAACCATATCTCACAGATGCTAACAAGAAGACTAGGTTGAAGTGGTGTGTTGATATGATTGAGCAGGGTTTGGTTGATGATCCAAGGTTTAAGGATTTTTTTGACTTTGTGTTCATTCATGAAAAATGGTTCTACCTCTCTCAAAAATCTGAAAAATATTACTTGCTACCCGAGGAAGATGAACCACATCGTACTTGTAAGAACAAGAATTACATCCCTAGGCTCATGTTCTTGTGTGTTTGTGCTCGGCCAAGGTTTAGGAATGGAGAGTGTGTTTTTTATGGAAAAATTGGTTGTTTTCCACTTGTCACTTATGAACATGCTGTTAGAAGAAGTCATAATCGTCTACGTGGAGAACAAGTAATCAAGCCAATAACTTCAATCACAAGAGATGTGATTACGGATTTCATGGTAAACAATGTGCTGCCTGCTATTCTAGCCAAATGGCCAAGGGAAGATGTGAACAAGCCAATTTTCATACAACAAGATAATGCACCTTCCGATTTAAAAGTGGATGATCCTATTTTTTGTGAGGCCGCCAAGCAAGAAGGGTTTGACATTCGCCTTATTTGTCAACCACTCAATTCTCTGGATTTCAACATTTTAGACTTGGGTTTTTTCGAGCTATTCAAGCTATTCAATACAAGAAGGATGCAAAAACAATAAAAGATCTAGTTCCAGCCGTCGAACAGGTAAATTGTTCACACATGTTTTAAAGGCATCCATACAACATTATCCATTCATTGATTCATTTCTTGAACTAATGTTTTGTAGGCATTCTTAGAGTACTCTCCATGGAAAGCAAACAGGATTTTTGTAACACTTCAAAGTGTTTTGAAGGAAGCCATGAAGGTTAAAGGATGCAACAAGTTCAAGATTCCTCACATGCAAAAAGAAAAACTAGAGAGAGAAGATCGGCTGCCATTGCAAATCTCATGTGAAGCTTCCTTGCTTGCTGAATGCATTGCTAGTGTCTACCTGCAGCAAATTAGAAGTAGAATATTAGAAGATGCAAGCATGTTAGTCTTTGCAGCATGCTAGCCGAAGCAAAGACTGAATGAGACATGTACCTTACTGTTCTTTCTGTGCATCTTGCTTCATCTTTGCATCTTCCAACTTCTTGATAACATGCTCATGAAGAAGTATTGTGTCACCATCCATTTGAAGTTTCTCCACATCAGGAATGAAGAACTCACAATCAAACTTTTCCATGTTATGCAAAAACCTTGCTGGGAGGTCGTAGTCTTCATGTAAAAGGCCACAACGGGCACACCTGTGAGCACGGCGGCGAGCTTGGAAGCAGGCTTCTCTGAAAACACCGCCAGCGTGGAACGTGCCGCAGCGAGGACACTGCACCACCTCGATGTAGTCCGGCACCACCTCGACGGACTCCGGCACCACCTCGATGGAGTCCGGCACCTCGACGGAGTCCAGCGCCATCTCCGATTCTAGCCCCTTGACGGTGTCTAGCGCGTCGACGGAGTCCGTCACCTCAACGGACTCTAGCGACTCGACGTACTCCAAGGCGCGACCGAGCTCTGAACCCTAACTACAGCCGGGCGGCGAGGAAGAGAGGCGCGCGTGTGCGAGCGGCGCGCGTGTGCGAGCGGCGCGCGTGTGCGAGCGTGTGCGCGATTATGGAAGGCGAGTGAAGGCGATGGGTGAAACGAAGCGGGCGAGCTGCAAGCATGCGCATGCGCCGCACGCGATTAATGTGGGCGGTTGGACTGGCAACCGAATCGATTAATACCAGGGGCAAACGCGTCCGAGTACATAGCCTTACGGCCACAACGACGTGCTTTGCGAAAACTGAATCAAGGCCCAGGACGTCTTGTTTTCTAGGTACGGAGGGAGTAAATAGTAATAGTGGAAGAGGTCCAGTAAATCGGTTATTTGAAACCACAAATGTCTGGATGCTCGGAAGGCTTTTCCCCAGGTCAGTTGGTAGACGGCAATACAGCATGTTATTTGCCACAAAAAAACTACTAGTAAACAGATGATAGGTTGTACAGAGGAGGAGGAAGCAAACCAGAGAGATTATTAATGGAGAACTGAAGGAATCTGAGATATGGGCTGTTGCCGATGCTTGTCAAGGGCAATACGGCCAGCTGGGAAAGGTTCCCAAGAGACGAGGGGATGGTTCCAGTGATGCTGTTGTTTGCCAACGCTAGAAATCTAAGGGACGGCATGGCCGCATGGGCATGTTGCTGATCCCAGCTGGCACGATTCCCTTCTCCAGTCCCTTGTTGCTATAGATGTACATCGTACAGAGGCTGACAAAGCGTCCAATGTTGCTCGGGATGACACCGGTGAGCATGTTTTTTCTCAAGTAAAATGCGCTGGAGGCGCTGATGGAGCCGATGCTGGGAGCAGGGATAGAAACGGATCGGATTCGCATGGAAACGGATCTGGATATCACCTTTTATTACATTTTAATTCGGATGCGAATACAGATACAGATCTTGTCGAATACGAATACAAACTTATATCTCAGATTCGGATTTCTATTCGGATATTTACTCAATTCAACTCCAAGTGCGCAGAATAGAAATCCAAATCTGAGATATAATGTATAATATTTAATAAAATGATAAGTAAAATAAATTATGCCACTTACAAAACTTAGTTCTTTTCATTTTAAAAAGTGGTGGCAAAGGATGTGACAATTTAATATACCCATTCTTAAGCAATTCATCAAAAACACGCTCACATTTAGAAGGGTTAAAATAAAACTTTATCGCTTCTTGCCGATTCTTATGAATTGGCTTGAGAGATGGGCATGTGACTGACTTAGATTGTACTAGCCAAATAAATTCAACAAGGCAACATTCATTAGTTGCATTAATTGCCCGAGCTATCTGAATGATATTCAAGAGCATGCATATTAGGATGACGTGATCTATGAACATCCCTAGTCTCTTTAGAGCGAGTTTCAATAGATAGACTTTTGCAATAATTGATTCAAAGAAGAAACTCAAAACCCTCAAGCTTCTCTTTAACATTACCAAACCATTAAAACCAAATCAAACAAATATCTTTTAGCAATTGTCAAATTGCAGCATCGGTTTTTGATATCTCTAAATCTTTTTATATAATCAAGTAAGGACTCATCACACCCTTGCCTAAGTGATATCAAGCTTGATAATTTAATCTCATTAGTTCGATTGTAAAAGTGTTGACTAAACTTTTCTTCTAATTGAACCCAAGAACCAATGACAAGATGGCAATGAAGTAAACCAAGAAATAGTTGTACCAGTCAGAGACAATAGAAAATTTCAAACTTTCATAAAACCCAAGGTACTAGCTTCATCATCTCTGCAAGAAACAAATTAATATGTTCCATGTCTCATTTACTATTTTCACGGCTAAATTTGCAAAGATCTAGTACCCTCCAATTATCATAAGCTCACATAAAATCAAAATATGCAAGGTATGGTTTACGATACACATTCCTACAAGGTTTAATATGCACACCCAAACTTGTTTCAATTGACTTAGCTACGTCCTCTGTAAACCGATTAAAAGATTTAGTAATATCGGCAGGAGAGTGGTTATTGGGTGCACCACCAATCATAGTGTCGGTTTTTTGTCACCCAATGAGTGAATTTATGCGTATGTCACGCTGCTTTAGAAAGATGATGGTAGCATCCAAACACACAAGGAGTTATACTGGTTCAGGCCGGAGACCTACGTCCAGTATCAGAGAAGATCGAGTGTGTGTTCCTCGGTTGAATGCTCTGAAGTTCTTACAATGGGTTGTGTAAGAAGAGGGAAAGAGGAAGGAGAAGTGAGGTGAGGGACTGCCCGAATGAAGTCTCGAGAGTTCGTCCCCTTGGATGGGAGCCGTGGCCACCCTTATATAGAGCCCGGGGCCAGGTCACATTCAGAGAGAGAGGTTCTCTCGACTGAGTGGTCATGAGCCTGAGGGAGGGGAAACTAGTAAACTTTGCTTGCAAGGAAGGCCGTCTTGTCTTGGCTTCAGCGCACGTCCTGGTATGGTTGTCGTCATGGCCTTGTGCCCACGTCGTGGCATGGTGTGGCGTGATGCAACAGTGCCGATCGTGATGGCACTATTGGCACGGTGGTGGTTCGCCAACTGTCATGTGCGATGTGAGCTTGCCGTGGCCTTCGTCATTGTCTCCTATTCTCCCGGTGGCATTGTGGCGACTGTGAGTGAGTAGGTAGCTGCCCCTAGGTCGTCAGTCGCCTGGCTGGTGGTGTAGCGGGTGGCCTCAATCCAGAGCTATGGGATCGATGCCCTCATTGGCTTGGTCGGTCTTGAAAGTCAAGGTCATTGCCGTGTACCCCATCCCATAGTGGGTGGGGCCGTACACCCATCTTGTTGGGACATATTTGGACGGCGGGTGTCATACCGGTCATCACCGCATGGTGGTGTTGTCTTGTCCGCGTAGTGTGGCGTAGGGATGGCGTCTGTCCTAAGTGAGGAGATATAGCTATCCTCTCAGTCTTGGTGGAGTGAGTGGGGTGTGCTTGCCCCTATCAGGGTTGGTGTACCTGATGGGGCTCGACCCCTCCTCGTCCCTTCCCAGGGGTCGGTGTCGATGTTTGACCACCGATAGCCTATCACGGGGGTACCCGGGGCAGTATGTTCGGGCTTCAGCGTATGCAGAACTCGACGGTTAACGCAAGAGACAGTCGATTTATCCTGGTTCAGGCCCTCGATCATAGATCAAGTAATAGCCCTACGTCCAGTCGGCGTTAGCCTTTGCGTTGGATTGATTGTAAAGTGTTGTGTTGTACAATTGTTGTCTGAACTCCCGATCTAAGGAGCCCTGCCCTCCTTTATATAGTCAGGAGGTCAGAGTCCTAGTCGGTTTGCAATGAGAGTTCCTAGTAGGATTACAGAGTAATACTGCTACTAAGATTACAGGAGAAGAATCCTAATTAGACTAGGTCTTCTCTCTTCCTTGCGGGATATCCCGTGGGTCCCACACCGACAAGCCCCCGAGCACTTCATGGTTGAGTTCTGGAAGCCTCGTCTTGTTCCTTCAAGTCTCGTCAAGCAGGAACAAGCGTCGTCCGAGTGCTCTCTTGAGCGAAACCGTGTAGCGTTTCGTGAGATCTTTGCGTGGTGTGTACCTTTTTGAAGAAAAAAGTACCCCCATTTGGATGTAGCCCCCGAGCCTCTTTCTGTTTGGCACAAGGAGCTTGAGGGTCTTTTCTTGAAATCTTCCTGATTCAACGTTGAAAGGTTCCCCGGCTTCCTTGTTGAAAAGCGCTCTGATTTAGCTGTGTTCGAGTTCTTTTTGTCAGAAAGAGCTCGGATATAGCTATGTCCGGGTTCTTTTTATCTTGTGGCCTTGAAGTCGTCTGTCTTGAAAAAGTGTTCTAAGTGACGTGCGCTTTTTTGAAGAAAAAAGGGCACTCACTGAGTGTAGCTCCCGAGCCTCTTGCTATTTGGAACAAAAAGTTGGAGGGTCTTGAATCTGAGTTGTTCGATAGAACTATATACCTCTCCTTTTGTAGCCCCCGAGCATATATCCGGGTTGTTTTGTTTAGGAAGAACTCGGATGCAGAGTCTTGGCATATTCTCTGGTAGTCTGCTGTTGTCAGATGTAGTTGTATAGTGGTGGTTGAGTGTAAATGCCTTTTGTTCATGGGTTGTACTGTGTTGGTATATTCTTCCGAATATGCTTGTCTTCGAGTACTGTTCCCTCTCGCCTGAGTCTTCCATTATTGAGTCCTGTCTTTTCACTGTGTCCTTTGTCAGGCTTATTTTGTTGGTACTCCTAGTCCATGTGCACCGCTCCTTTGATCTATAAATACCCTCCAGGAGTGCTTGTTTTCATCCATTGAACATTCTGTTGAAACCTTCGTGGTCATAAACATGGTAGTTTATGAAGTAGAGCAGCCCCCGGGCGTGTTTTGTAGTTCCTGTGTGTCTCGTCGTAGCTAGAGGAAGTCTTGTGATAGGGATTAGAGGTAGGCTAATCCCATAGCAGCAATGTACCAGGATGTACGTGGCGGTAGTTGGAGGAAGTCTTGTGATGTGGGCTTCATTCCTTCATCTGGCAGTTCTGGGTTAATCCTCGTCGCCTGTCTTGAGACTGTCCGGTGCAGATCAACACCATATCCAGCATCACATTGGTCTTGGGGTAGACAGATGCCTATCGGCCTTCTCTACTCCATGTTGTCCTGTCGTGCTGCTGATTTCTGCCTTGGATGCACTACGTCCATCCTTTGAAGAAAATAGTGTAGCCGATGGCGGTTTGTCCTTCCGAATAGCAATTTGGGACACGTAGTCGTTCTAGAGCCTAGCCGTGTCCGTGTTCCTTTTTGCTACTTTGCTTTTCGTGGTACCGAGTTCGTTGGGTCTTGTAAGATTTGTAATCTTCTATTTTTGAAGTCGCTTGTAATGGAGAGAATCTTGCCTTCTGAGTTGTCATTTATTTTTCTGTTGTGGTCCTGGTTGTTCATCAGATTCCCGAGTTCTTTCTGTAAGAACCGAGTTCTTATGTTCCTTGTGAGGTAGCCCTTCTTTTCTTCATGGCTGACGGGTTGTTTTTTGCAGCAATCTGATAACTCCGCCATAGTGCTGGATGGATAAGTCTGAAATCTGCCCGTTGAATTGTACCGTTGTGTGGATTTGTGCCCTCCGTCATTTTAGCTGCGTCAGTAAATGGACCGTTGCGTTCTCACACGGTGCTTTAACGGGCCTGGTGGGCCATTTTTATCGCTGTAAAACCTATTTAAAGACCCTTCATCTTCTTTTTCTTTACTGCCCTTCTCTTGCCTTGAAAACCCTAGCTCTCAGAAATCCGCCCTCGCCATTGCCGCCGTCGTCTTAGCGCCGCCGTCCAAACATTCTCTTCCCCTAGTTGCTTTTTTGCTTCCGTTAGTACATGGGTAAGAAGAAAACCGTGAGCAAGTCCCAGTCTAACTTCATGGACGAGGAATCATCACTTTCTTTGATCAAGAACCAAGAGTTTGTGGCCATGAGGGTTGCCTAGAAGGTTTGGCCGGCTCTGACAACAACCGAAGAGCAGCTTCGCGAGCTTGTCAGCGATGGCTTGATCCAGAGCAAGGACTTTGCTGAATGGAGAGCTCCAGGCGAGCATTGGGTCCCTGCTCCCGGTCCTAGTGAGATCATCCTCTTTGTCTCCTTTGTCCGTGCTGGACTCTGCCTTCCCGCTTCTGCCTTCCTCCATCGATTCCTTAATTATTTTGGGGTTACTTTGAACCATCTTACCCCCAATGTTGTCCTCCATCTTTCTGTCTTTGTTCATCTTTGTGAAACCTTTCTTGGAATTCCTCCTTCTCTTTCCCTCTTTCGTTTCTTCTTTCGTCTGAAACCACAACCCCGCCGTGATGACACTTCTGTTCTTGGTGGGTGTGGGATTCAGTTCCGCCGGGGTCTCAAAGTTAAATTTTTTGATTATGACTTAGTTGACTCTATGAAGGATTGGTGTTCCGAGTGGTTTTATTCTGCCAACATGATTCCTCCTCTTTCCGTTCATTCTTCTTCTGGTCCCACGGTTAACGATCGATGGGAAAAGAAACTCTTGACGGATTATGAGAACCAGGCGATCAAGCCGCTTGTTGAGAGGATAAGTACTCTGAAACAGCAAGGTTTGACCGGCCTTGGTATTATTTCTAGTTTTCTTCGCCGTCGAGTCCAACCTCTTAAGGAGCGAGAAAACTTTGGTTTTGAGTACCCTAGGGCAGAGGATCCTTCTCGTATGGTCCCTGCCCTTGAGTTGACCGACGAGGAGGTGCTCGAGTGTCTTCGGAAGATGCTGAAAGGGGTGAATGTCATTCCTTATGCTGTTGTTGAGTATTGCGCTAAGAACCCTCCTCCTGCTGTGAGTTGTTTTTCTTTATTCGAGTACTTTTTGAATTTCCTTTGTGGTCTCCACCTTTGTTTAATCTTTCTCATCTGGTTGTTTTACTCTTCTTTGTAGGAATTGGGGCGCAACTTTGTTGACCCAATCCCCCTTGATGTCCTCCCTGTCGTGGTGAATACTGGGGAGGATCTTGCTGGGGCTTCTGTAATTAGTAAGTTCCAAATCACCACATCGTTTCCTGGAGTTTCTTCCGGAGTTGTTGATGTATATGAAGAATATGTTCCTTGTCCAGTCCTCTGAGGTCCTTGTAGCATCTCAAAGAGGGGGCGAACAGATGGTTCTTCATCTGGTCTGCCTGTTTCTAAGAAGTCTCGCAAGCCAAGTACTCGTCCAGGTACTCCAGTTGTAGCGAGCGTGCTCTTAGGTGAGCATATTAATACTCTCTGTCCCTTTGTTTTCTTGTTTTTATCTTGAACCGAGTACTTTTGTTCTTTTTTCAGCTAGTGCCTTGGTGGCTTTGGTCGAGACCGAGGGGGAAGAGGATGATGAAGTACCCCTTATCATGCGGCGGTGAGTTGTTTTCATATTCTCCTGCCGTTGAATTTCTCCTCTTTGTCTTGACCTTTAGTCTTGATCTTTTTGTAGTAATCGGACGTCGGGTATGGGTTCTTCTGAGGCTCCTGCGCCGGCTTCTTCTGTAGCTTCGGTGTTGAGTTCTTCGGTAGCTCTGGTACCGAGTTCTTCCGTAGCTCCGGTGCCGAGTTCTTCCAGGGCTCCGGTACCGGCTACTTCCGGGGCTCCGGTACTGGCTATACCGCTCCTGCCGCCAAGTGGCGGGGACGTTTTTGCCGCTGTGGTCCCCCCTACGAGGTCCTCTTTTTGTTTTGCGAAGAAGAAGGTGGCTGGGTGAGTGGATTCTAGCTTCATCTCTTTGCTTCTGTTTTCCTTTTCTCTAGTTCTCATTGGTGATTTCTTTTATCAATTTTCAGTCCTTCGTCTTCTCTCGTTTCTTCATCAACTTCTTCTCAGCCCTCCGTTGTGCCACTGAGTACTGAGCCTCAGGACTCGCAGCGTACTGTTGATGAAGTGGATGTGGGGGCGACGAAGCATTCTGGCAATGGTGCCGCTGCAGACTTGGTTGCCTCGGAGGTGACCGTGGCCATTGCGGTGGGTCCTTCTGAGGGATTGGCCTTGGCTTCCTGGGAGGTCGCTCTGGTCGTGCCTTCTTCGCCTCGGCCGGCCTCTCCTCCTTCTCTTGCCTCCGGTGGTCTGTCTTTTGCTGACGATGTGGTGCAGCAGTTTGATGCCACTCATCGACTATCGGAGTTAACTGCTGCCTGGGGAAGCTTATCGACCCATGCCACTTCTTTTGGAGAAAAGCTCCAGGTAAGTTTTTTTGCCATTCCTTCTTTGGATGTTCACTTTTCTTCTATCCTTATGCTTTGTTTTTCTTTGTCTCTTTCTGCTCAGTCCTTCTCTCATGATCATACTGGCTTCTTTTTCTCGTCTGAAAATGAGAAAAAGTTGTCTTCCGAAGTGAGCGCCCTGAAAGCTGATCTTGACGTCCTCCGGGCTGAGATGGAGGCTGAGCGTCAAACACATCAAGAGGAGGAAAAATCTCTTCGTGCCTAGGTTGTTGAGACCGAAAAGCAGAGGGATGCCGCTTTTCAGGAGGCTCAAAAGAATTCGGAGGCCGTGAAGAACTTGGAGGCCGTGAAGAAGGAGTGCAACGGTATTGCGGGTTCTTTTTGTTTCCTTCTGCATTCAAATTCTCTTTTCTGCTGACTTGTTGTTTGTTGTCTTGTCCAGCTCTCCGGGTTGAAAAGCAGAAGCTCTCGGAGGGCGTTGAAGAAATGAAGACTCTTGTTCGTACAAGTCACAACAAGGCTGAGGAGGTAATTACTCATGCTGAGGAGGAACTCGTGCTTGCTAAGTTGATTAGGCATGGAGCTGATAAAGATCTTGTGCAGGCCTAAAAAACTATTGAAGACTTGTCTGGCAAGTTGGCGACGGCTACTGAAAACTAGAAAGCTTTGTGGAAATCCTTTCGTTCAGTAGCCGATGTTCTCCGAACTCCAGCGGATGATGGGCAATCTTGGGCTAAGTTGATTCCTTGAATTCCGACTCGTTTCTAGGAGTTTGTGAAGAGGTGCGCTCAACTATGTACCAAGAATGTCCTGGCCTAGGTCCGAGTTCTTGCTCCAGCGGCTCCTTTGTCCAAGATAGCAAAGGAGGCTGACAATCAAGAATACATTGATGCCTTTGAGAGGATGGAGCCTGAGGTTGAAGACTTAGCTGGTAGAATAGTAGATAATCTTAATATTGTTATCTCTCCTCCTGATGATGAGGTTTGATGTATTTGACCTTTATGCCTGTGCCTTGTAACATGACATTATGCTTCTTTTGAATGAAGATTTTTGTTGATGTCTTCTCTGCCTGGATGCCTTGTTTATTCCTTGGATAATTTGTCCAATTGGTCAGAGTTACTTGACTTGCCGAGTACTTTGTCTTGCTTTCGTCTTTGCCTTGTAAACAACTCTGCGCGCTATTTTGACAAACTTTCTTGATTTGTCGAGTACTTTTCTGTCCCATGTAAACAACTCGTTATATATATAGATCTTTGTGCTGATAACCTTTCTTGATCTGTCGAGTGCTTGTTTGGCCTTCTTCCATGCCATGTAAACAACTCATTATATGTAGGTCTTTGTGTTCTTGGGTATCTCCAGTGTAGCCCTCCAGCCTCTTGCTATTTGGAACAAGTAGCTGGAGGGTCTTGTCTTGAAATTGCTCTGGTCTATGCTCAGGCTTAGTTTTGTTGAGTACTTTTCTGTTTCGGGTGTTAGCTTATTAGCTACCCTCATCGGCGTGCTCAAGCATCTTTTCAGCTATTTTGCTTCGGCCGGGATGCTCAGGCGTATTTTCATCCATTTTGCATTTTATTTCGGGTGTTAGCTTGTTAGCTACCCTCATCGGCGGGCTCAAGCGTCTTTTCAGCTATTTTGCTCTCGGCCGGGATGCTCAGGCGTCTTTTCAGCCATTTTGCATTTTATTTCGGGTGTTAGCTTGTTAGCTACCCTCATCGGCGGGCTCAAGCGTCTTTTCAGCTATTTTGCTCTCGGCCGGGATGCTCAGGCGTCTTTTCAGCCATTTTGCATTTTATTTCGGGTGTTAGCTTGTTAGCTACCCTCATCGGCGGGCTCAAGCGTCTTTTTAGCTATTTTGCTCTCGGTCGGGATGCTTAGGTGTCTTTTCAGCCATTTTGCATTTTATTTTGGGTGTTAGCTTGTTAGCTACCCTCATCGGCGGGCTCAAGCATCTTTTCAGCTATTTTGCTCTCGCCCGGGATGCTCAGGCGTCTTTTCAGCCATTTTGCATTTTATTTTGGGTGTTAGCTTGTTAGCTACCCTCATCGGCGGGCTCAAGCGTCTTTTTAGCTATTTTGCTCTCGGCCAGGATGCTCAGGCGTCTTTTCAGCCATTTTGCATTTAAGAAACAACTCGGGGAGAGCCATGAGACATATGTTTGTCGAGAGATAATCATCTTTATTGATCATGAATATTGATGTGTTACAATGATACATAGCGCTATCTTTGTTGATCATGAACGTTGATCTCTTGTGTCTTGTATACATATTTTCCCTTGAGTTGTTTTTATGCGTAGAATCTTCGTAGCTGGCTGATGTGCCATGTATTGTTGACTTCTTTTCCGTCTTCAGTTATGAGCTTGTATGTGCCTGGTCGATGACTTTTGTGACTATAAAAGGACCTTCCCATGGACTGAGTAGTTTGTGGCGTCCGTCAGTTTTTTGTACTCTTCTTAGTACTAGGTCTCCGATTTGTAATGATCGAGACTGGGTATTCTTGTTGTAGTGGCGCCTTAGTCCTTGGAGGTATCTTGCTGATTGCAGGGTAGCGTTTATTCTAACTTCTTCTGTACTATCGAGTTCTAATCTTCATGTGTGTTCTGCTTCTCCTTCGTCGTATTGCTCTATCCTTGGTGACGTCTAGATCAAGTATGCGGGTAGTACGGCTTCTGATCCATACACTAGGAAGAAAGGTGAGTATCCGGTGGCTCTGATTATTTGAGTCCGTAGCCCCCATACAACCTTGGGTAATTCTTCAATCCATTTTGATCCATAGTCTACTAGTTCTTCATACAGTCTTGGTTTCAATCCAGCTAGTATGAGTCTATTAGCCCTTTCTACCTGTCCATTGGCTTCTAGATGTGCGACTGATGCGTAATCAATGCTGAAGCCACAATCCTGTGCCCAGCTTTTGAATTCTGTAGCTGTGAAGGGAGAACCCAAGTCTGTGATGATTTGATTGGGCATGCCGAAGCGGTGCATAATGTCTTGGATGAACTCGACTGCTTTGGCTACGCTGTATATTGCGAGTGGTTTGTATTCGATCCACTTGGTGAACTTGTCAATTGCTATGAAGATGTACTCGAAGCCGCCCTTTGCTTTCTTGAGAGGTCCTACTTGATCCAGCCCCCAGCAGGAGAAAGGCCAAGCGGATGGGATGCAGATGAGGTTGTGGGCTGGCACATGAGCCTGTCTTGCGAACATCTAACAACTTTTGCATCTTCTGATGAGTTCTTCTACGTCTTTCAAAGCGGTTGGCCAGTAGAAACTAGTGTGAAATGCTTTGCCGACTAGTGTTCTTGAAGCCGCATGATTTCCACAGCAACCTGAGTGAATTTCGTCTAGGATTTGTTTGCCTTCTTCAAATGAGATGCATTTTAGGAGTACTCCTGATGATGCGGCTCTTCTGTATAGCTTGTCCCCTACTAGGATGTAATTCTTGCTTCTACGAACGACTCGTGTGGCTTCCTGTTTTTCCGCTGGCAACTTATTCTCTTTGATGTAATCAATAAAAACCTGTGTCCATGAAGTGTTGATCACCAGAATCTGGTTGCCTTTGGCTATGAGTTCTGTGTTTGTCTCACCGGGTTGTTTGATAGAAGGAGCTGATAACTCTTCTATGAATACGCCGGGTGGGACCTTTGCCCTGTCGGATCCAAGCTTGGCAAGAACATCTGCTGCAATGTTGGAATCCCACAGGACATGTAGAATTTCTAATCCTTGGAAATGTTTTTCGAGTTTTTGGATTTCAGCACAGTAAGCACCCATGTTTTCTTTGGTGCAATCCCAATCTTTGTTGACTTGGTTGATGACTACTGCTGAATCGCCGTATACGAGTAGTCGCTTGATTCCGAGGGTAATAGCCACTCTTAGCCCATGTATGAGAGCTTCATATTCTGCTTCATTGTTGGTAGCTTGCCATAATATCTGAAGGACGTACTTTAGTTATTTTCTGTCTGGAGAAATTAGGAGGACGCCTGCATCGGCTCTGCCTAGCTTGAGTGATCCATCAAAGTACATCTTCCAATGATCAAGGATGGCGCTTGACACGGGTTGTTGAATTTCTGTCCATTCGGCAACAAAATCAGCAAGGGCTTGAGATTTAATTGCTTTTCGCGGGGTGAAATCGATGATGAGAGCACCAAGTTCAACCGCCCACTTGGATATGCGTCATGTTGTGTCTTTGTTGTGTAAGATGTCTCCTAGTGGGAAATATGTCACCACGGTAATCTTGTGGCTTTCAAAATAGTGACGAAGCTTGCGTGAAGTGATCAGTAGGGCGTAGAGTAGTTTTTGCACATGTGGGTACCGGATTTTTGATTCTGACAGTACTTCGCTGATGTAGTATACTGGGCGTTGTACATTATACACGCGCCCTTCTTCTTCTTCCCTTTCCGCTACTATCGCCGTGCTGACTACAGTAGAAGTTGCTGCAATGTATAGCATCATGTCTTCGTCTTTCTTTGGAGGTGTGAGGACTGGCGTGGAGGTGAGGTATGCCTTGAGTTTCTTGAAAGCTTCATTGGCTTCTTCCGTCCACTCGAACTTGTCTGTCTTCTTTAGTAGTTTAAAGAAAGGCAACCCTTTTCGCCGAGTCTTGATATGAAATGATTGAGTGCCGCCATGCAGCCTGTTAGTTTTTGTACATCTTTGATGTTTCGAGGAGGGCCCATCTTTGTTATGGCTCGAATTTGCTTGGCGCTTGCTTCGATTCCGCGATGACTGACCAAGAATCCGAGTAGTTGTCCTAAAGGAACTCCGAATACACACTTGTTTGGGTTTAATTTCTACCTCCACCTTTTCAGATTCTCAAAGGTTTGTTTTAAGTCTTCAATCAGTGTATCCGGGTTCTTTGTTTTTACAACCACGTCATCCACGTATGATTCTACGTTTTCACCGATCTGATCACCAAGGCATGTTTGGATGGCTCTTTGGTAAGTGGCTCTAGCATTCTTAAGTCCAAACGACATGATCCTATAGCAGTAGGCGCTGAACAGAGTGATGAAAGATGTCTTGCTTTGGTCCTGTTCTTTTAATGCGATCTGGTGATATCTGGAATAACAATCAAAAAAGAATAATAGGGCAGATCCTGCTGTTGAATCAACTATCTGATCAATGCGTGGTAGCCCAAACGGATCCTTTGGGCAGTGTTTGTTGAGATTTGTGTAGTCGACACACATGCGCCACTCGTCCGTGTTCTTTTTCTATACCAGAACTGGATTTGCTAGCCAATCTGGAAGGAGAATTTCCCTGATGAATCCAGCCGCCATTAGTTTTGTAATTTCCTTTTTAATTGCTGCCTTCTTGTCAGGAGAGAATCATCGTAGTCGTTGTTTTACAGGCTTGGAGCCTTCATTGACATCAATTCTGTGCTCAGCCAACTCTCTTGGGACCCCTGGCATGTTGGCCGGCTTCCAAACAAAGATATCCTTGTTGTCCCGAAGAAAGTTGGTGAGCGCGAGTTCCTATTTTGCTAATAGGTGGGCACTGATGGTTGCCATTTTTGAGGGATCACCGGTGCCTAGGTCGATTTGTTTGACGTCGGCTTCTTTTGGTGGTGCCAGGATGCTTGGTCTTTTAGCCGGTATCTCTAGTTCTTCTTGGCTTATTTCTGCGGCGATAGTGGCTATTTCTTTTCTTCCATCATTTGCCTGTGCCTTTGCTGTAATTTGGATTGCCTGTACGTCATAGTCAAATGCGCGCTTTAAATCACTCCGAAGAGAAAGAACACTGTTAGGCCCTGGCATCTTAAGCAACAGGTATGGATAATGTGATATTGCCATGAATTTTGCTAGTGCTGGGCGCCCGAGAATTGCGTGATATGATGAATCGAAATCTATGACTTCAAACTTGATGAACTCTGTGCGGTCTCTTGGGAACATTTCCCTGCTGGCCTCCTTGGCAACTAACTATCTTTAGGGAACAATCCCTGAAGGCATCGGGAACAATCCGTATCTCGGCTTCCTTCAGCTCTCCTGCAGCGGCCTCTCTGGTGTGCTTCCTCCTTAATTCCCTTTTACAACCTATCCTCTCTTTATTTCTTTCATATGGCTGTCAGCAAGCTCCATGGTCGTGTACCATCCGCCTGGGAAAAAACCTCGCCAGCGTCCAAAAATTTGGGATCAGAACTAACCAATTTACTGGAGCTTTTCCACAGTTACTCACTAATCTCTCCGCCAGACATGGGAAACAATAGTTTTACCGGAGTTGTTCCTTCCGGACTGGGGCAGTTTGCGAAAATAGACCGAGCAGAAGTGAAAATGCACATAGACATCCACTACCACTCCCAGCAGCAGCGTGAGGCCCGGCCTGCTGGGAGTGGACGAGTGGTAGAGGAAGCCGATGTGCATTTTCACTTCTGCAATCCATTTGCTCAGAGTTGGTGATGAGCAAATAATGGCACCATCCTTGGCACCTTAGGCAACCACAATAACTTGTCACGACCAATCCCATAACAGTTAAGTAATTCAACATCACCGCTACGCCTTGATCTATCCTTCACAATTTGCAAGGTGAAGGACCAGAAGAAGGGGTTTTTAGAAATCTAACTCGACTATCAATTGATGGGAACACCACGTTATGTGGTGGAATACCACAGCTTCATCTGCCAAAATGCCCAAGCTCTAGCACAACAAAGAATAAGAAAGGCTTGCCGAAATCTATTAGAATAGCAATACCAACTACAGGAGCTCTGGGCTGGATTTCTTTACATAAAGTCCAAGACAGCATCGAAGAAAGAACCACCACCACTATTCCCAGAGATAGAGCTTCTAGTAGTTCCATACAATGATGTACTTAAAGGAATAGATGGATTTTCTGAAGCAAATGTGCTTGGAAAGGGAAGATATAGTACAATATGCAAGGGCACACTAGAAAGGCTGTGAATGTGTTTCATGTACATCAAGCAGGGTCCTACAAAAGCTTCCAGACTGAATGTAAGGCAGTAAAAAGAGTGAGGCACTGATGCCTAGTAAAGATCATTACATGCTGTTCTAGCATCAACCACCAGGGTCAAGACTTCAGAGCACTAGTCTTTGAATTCATGGCTAATGACAGCTTAGATAGGTGGATCCAGTCAAATTTTGAAGGAGAAAATAGACAAGGAGTCCTCAGCTTGTCACAGAGGTTGGATATCACTGTGGACATTGTGGATGCTTTGGACTACCTTCACAACGGCTGCCAGCCATCCGCTATCCATTGCGATTTAAAGCCAAGCAACATTCTTCTCAATGAAGACACATGAGGGCTCGTGTTGGGGATTTGGCATTGCTAGAGTTAGATGAGCCAACAAGCAAACATGCAATGGCTTCTAATTGCTCAATAGGAATAAGAGGCTCCATCAGATATATTGCTCCAGGTAACTCAAATTTGATGTTCTCCATGTTCTTCACATGATAGTATCTAATTATTAGCTAGCCCTGTGCACATGGCATATCTTCTAACTACTATGCATGTTTATGTGTGCTCCAAATTACTCCACATCCAAAACTTTTCATTTCAACCTTTGTAGTGATGCAAACTGCAAAATGTATCTCTCATTTCAGCCTTTGGTTTACCCTTCTGATCCATATTCTGTTCTTGTTCATTGGAGAAATTATTAAATCATTTATTTTATTTAGTGTCCTGCGCCTGCAGTGTGTGTTGCAGTGACTTGCATTGTGTTCACTACCGGAAACTGGGTGTTTGCCGAGTGAAAGATTGTTTGCCGAGTGTATTATATCGGGCACTCGGCAAAGAAGCTCTTTGCCGGCTGCTTTAAAAAACACTCGACAAAATAATTGCATTCGGCAAAAAAGGCAAAAAACACTCGGCAAAGTTTGGCACTCGGCAAACCAGAAAAAAAACACTCGGCAAAAGCTAGGCACTCGGCAAAGAACTGCCACATGGACAACCGTTAGTCCATGTGCTGTCAGTTAGTACGTTTGCCGAGTGTCTGTTAGTGGAAACACTCGGCAAACAAATACACTCGGCAAAGAAATATGTTTGTCCAGTGCACTTATTTGGCACTCAGCAAAGAAATATGTTTGTCGAGTGTATTTGTTTGGCACTCGGCAAAGAAACAAGTTTTTTTTACTTCTGACCTTGAAACTTTTTTTTGCTCTCCACATACAACATGTGGTACTCCATGTTAAGATTTGGTATATTTTTTGACATGTTTGCTATATTTAATTAATTTATTGTATTTCAAGGATTTTTTTTGGTATAAGTCAAATTTGAACCGCAAGTGATTCAAGTAATAGAATAAAATGAGTAGAAAAATAATATTCATGTTATTAAGTCCATTGTGAGGCCTTACCCGGGAAATGAAAAAAAAATTCGAACATCTTGTTCAGGAAACACGACCACGAACGTGTGGCCAAATGGTTTTTAAATTCTAAAAAAGCAACGAATCCTGAGATTTGTTAGAATGTGATGATATCATATGTGGAGGCTGTAGTAAAAAATTGAGAAGGTTTCACACAATTTCTCACGTACGATGTTTAAAAACCGAAACATCTCAGAAGAAGAATCGTAGCGTTGAGAAGGATTCAGTAAGATTTAGAGTCAAAATGACGGTCAAATTGGGGTTTGGCTTCAAAACTTTTTGTATAGGCAATAGAGAACATAGATTGTTTTATGTGAAATTTTAGTAATTTTTTGGATCCGTTTGATAATTTTAATTTATTATGTGTAATTATAGAATTTTAATTGACATAAATTGAATTTAAGTTATAACTGCATGAAATAATGGAATAATATTCGTAGAAAAATCAAATCTATATTGTTGAGTGAATTTGACAAGGTATTTTCAAAGTACATCAGAACAAATTTAGAAAAAACACATTATGGAAAAGAAGGAAAATAAAAAAAACTGGGTCTCAACAAACCTGGGGTTTGCTGAGTGTCAGGTCTGGGACACTCGGCAACCCCCCCCCCACTGGCCGCACACACGCACAGTGTGAAAATAAAAAAAAATGGGTTTGTCGAGTGCCCCTGATCTGGTACTCGGCAAAGCTGGGGTTTGCTGAGTGTCAAATTAGGAGCACTCGGCAAACCCCCCTCATATCCCTGCACCATTTGTGCAAACACGCATCGACAAACAAAGATGGTCATAGGTAAATATCATTGCAAGAATGGATTTGCGGCGGACTATACCCGGTGGATCTACCATGGTGAATCCGATCGTATGAGAGACGAAGTCGTGAGACAACGCCTCGAGGATTATGATGCCGATGCCGGGGTAGGTAACATGTTAAATGACTATCATGAAGCACACTTTGATGAAGGACATAGGGAGGAGCCAGAGGCAACCACAAAGGCGTCTTACTATATGTTGTTTGCGGCACAGCAACCCCTTCACGGGCATACCAAATTCATTTCTTTATTCTAACACTCAATTCTGCATAATTTCTAATCATATTGCTTTTTTGTAGTCGGCGACACATGGTGGCGAGCCTTGCTCCTAGTTCATGGCATATGCTTTGGCCCATAAGGGCAAGGCGACGGCCGATGTCGCCTACAACCCGGAGGACCCACCCTCGGCGTACAGCAACAAGTCTGTCCACAGCCGCCTCAATGGATACACATCGATGGCAAGGACGGTCCATGGCCTAGAGTACGATCCGAGCGCCCATGACCTTGATGGAGAAGTGGTCATGAGGGCGGGAGGAGGCAAGAAGCATGGTCGGTTCTGGATTGGTGACGGCACAATCGACACGGCCAAGACTCCCACTCTCTCCTAGATTCGAGGACAGAGCATGAGTTCCAGCCCGGCGATACACCCACGGTTGGACTCTACATGGTTCTAGATGAACGCACTCCAGGTTATTCCTATTTTATTCATCGTTCATTGATTTTTACATACTTTTACATTGCATTGTAACATTGGGATGAAATATTGTAGGCTCAGCTTGAACAAGAAACGAGGCATCGGGAGGAGCTAGAGGAGAGGATGGAGGCAGAGCAGTAGAGGATGGAGGTAGAGCGGCTGTAGATGTTTGAATATATGAGGGGTGTTTATGCTGCAATCGGTCAACCTCCGCCATCGATGCCAGTCCCTCCTCAACCTGCTCCAAATACTGTTTCAGGCACTGCGAGTCACTTCACAACCTTATAATCATCATTTCTAGTTTATGCAGAATCAATCTTTTCTCCTTTGTGATGTGCGTATGTTTATAGTTTCTAATTTCTAGTTTATTTCTAGTTTGTAGTTAACCTTGTAATCACTGTTTCGTTCTTAATCACTATAACTTAGCTACTTTTAGTTTTCGCAGAATTAATCACTTTTTCTAGTTGCTAGTTTATTTCTAATACTTGTATGTTTCGTTCTCAATCATTGTTAATGATTTATCTCTTCTCCTTCGTGCAGAATCAATCTGCGGCATCGAATGAGCCTTATGACCGACAGTGGTCACAGTGGTCATAGTTTATTTGCATTCGTGATGAGCCTAGAGAGCGACTGGGAACTATGTATTTATGATTCTGAAGTTTATTTGCATTTATGATTGTGAAGTTCATTTGCATCTGTGATGTGGTCGATATATCTATATGAACTGCCTGTGATGCCTATTGTGAACTATTTGTGATGGATGTGATGTTTATTTGAATGTGGGGCTGTGACCGAACCAAATAAACTGATTATATGTGGCAGCTTTGCCGAGTGTTACACTCGTCAAAAGGACTATTTGCCAAGTGCCATGAAAAATACACTCGGCAAAGCGGACACGTGGCAAAAATTTGTGCATTCTGGGGCTAAAATGGCTTCTTTGCCGAGTGTCTGCGCTATGACACTCGGCGAAGAGACCAAAAGCTGGGTCTGGAATGGCTAGTCTTTGCCGAGTGTTCGGGATGTGACACTCGGCAAACATGGATTATTTGCCGAGTGTCAGAGCTGGGTCACTCAGCAAACAATGTCATGTTTGCCTAGTGCCGAGGACGTTAGACACTCTGCAAACACGCCGTGATCATCTCCGTGCCGTCATGTTACCTTTTTTTGTCGAGCGTTGGTTTCAGCACTCGGTAACGTCTTTGCCGAGTGCCCAATAAAAAACACTCGGCAAATAAACTTTTGCCGTCACTGTGTACGCCAAGTGCTGTTTGCCGAGTGTAACACTCGGTAAAGTCTTTGCCGAGTGTTTTTTGGGCTTCCGCGTGTGCCTTGGACACACGGCAAAGATCCTATTTCTGGTAGTGGTTGCGTCTGTCCCTCTTCTGATGCTGCCTCCATCTACTCACCCAGTCTTTTGTTCGCCTCCTTGTCCTGTTGGCCTACTACACCCGGGCACCCCACACTAGGTTGTTGATCA
This sequence comes from Miscanthus floridulus, assembly GCF_019320115.1. NCBI lineage: Eukaryota > Viridiplantae > Streptophyta > Magnoliopsida > Poales > Poaceae > Miscanthus > Miscanthus floridulus. Next base: position 27,150,162 of record NC_089583.1, on the reverse strand, counting down.
CGCCACATCAAAAACTTCACTTTGGATTGTTAATAAAAAACACTAAATTAGAATAGATGACTTACTAATTTTTCTAATTTTTTTGAAGATTTATTTATTTTATTTTATCAATTTAAAGAGTAAAAGTGTGGTTTATAATTTTTTTTCAAGTTAATATACTTTGTTTGCATAAGCTTTTTGTGTGAAAAATGATTTTCTAAAATTCAGTTAAGTCACGGTTAGTATTGTTAGATTTTGGAAAATAAATCCTAAAAATGTTTCAAAACTAGTACCGAAAATCAGTTCAGTTTTCAGTAGAAAAGGTTTTAAAAATGTCTTTCTAAAAATGTTTTAGAAGTATGTTTAAAAAAGTTGAAAATTTTAAAATAGTTTACAAATATATTCTCAAAATAAGTTTCAAATTTTATTCTCCATTTTTTAAATGGTATGTTTAGCTTTCAAAATTGGTTCGGAAATGATCTTTTAAAAATATAGTTTCAAAAATGATTTTCTAATATGTTTGAGAAACATTAGAGATTTCAAATGGGTTTAAAATTACAATTTTAAAATATAATTAGTTATAAAAGTATGTGAGTTTTCAAACTTAAATTGTTTTAAAATCATTTGGAGAAAAATGGTTAAAAAAATCAATCATGTATATAAATAAAAAACCTTTCTTTTTTTGTTCATTTCGCCCCTCTTTTGGCCTTCTTCAGCTTGTGGCCCATGTCCGGCCCCGCCTCCTTCATCTTTTTTCCAGCACGTAGGTCGCCTCGCGCTGGTGGCCCGGCTAGCACAGCAGCAGGTCCGGCCCGCCTCTTGTGTCTTTCCATTTTCCATTATTTCAAATACATTCTATAGTAGATAATCCAACTGTAGTTTCTTATATACAACCTGTCAGCTCTTCAGAAGTCTTCCGGGGCTTCAAATTGAAGGAGAAGTAGACAACAAAGAATCCAAATGTTGTTTCTCATATATTTTCCAGGATCATTGCAATCATAGGGAACAAAAGCACTGTTAGATTCATACTAACATTTACCATAATCTTTTGTAATGAACAATGAATTTGTAATGAGAAGTGCAATCTAGATTTGGTTGGCTTGAGAATCTGTGATTAATTATATGCCTCTGATCATTTGTCTTAAAGTGAACGTCTAATATTATTTGAGTTGATGTATAAATATTATAGTGCACAAATATGGGTTATATTGGTGGTAGTATGGGGATAGACCTGGTACAGTCAATTCCTGACGGCCTAGTTACCTTTTCCTGCCGGATTGGAATGACAGGAAAAATGCATGATTCCTGTCGGGATGTTTTCGTGATGGGATTTCCTGAGAATTATATTGACAAGAGCTGATCCTGGCCAGTCAAACCTAAACCGTCACGAGCTGCCTGTCAGGAAAATATGGTTTTCCTGTCGAGCTGTTCCCATCAGTTGTTTCCTAACTGCCAGCCCCATAAAAAATTATATTCCTGACGGTTTTTAGGCTCTCCTGTCGGTTTTCAGCCATGAGGAAAAATTGTAGCCAGATCATCCCCATCCCGCACGAACGAACTCAAGTCTGGTGGGCCTCCCATTCGATCCGAGCCGGGTGCGCATGCCGAGGAGACCCTAGGCCTATGTTTTCGCCCTATGCGCGACAACCCAAACCCGCCTCCCCCTCCCTTTTCGTGTCCAATCGATGTCGTAAACCCATGCCCCTTCTCTCCAACATGCCCCACCAGCTGCGTTGCCCGTGGTGTTGCCCCTCGCACCCCCGCATGGCTTTCATCAGCACCTTTCCTAGCTCCACCGAGCACCGCCTTGCCACCCGGACACCATCTGCCGCCCATCCCTGTATGATGTATGCCGTGCTGCCACTCGGCCCAACATGCTGTTACGCGCCGCCGCCATACCCTTGAACTCACCAGTCACCAAGAACTGCTGCACCTTTTTGCCGTGGCCGGCCGTTGGCCGCCGGTGCCATTTTCTAGACATAAAGAACCACCTGGAGGAGTCGCAGCTGCGCTGCAATGCCGGAGAGCCACTTCGCGCCTATCCTCATGGACCCTAGCCAGAGATGAGCCCTATGCCGACCGTGCGCCCGCCGTTTTGACTTCTGAGGAGTCATTGCGCCGGAACTAGGTTGCTGATGGCATTTGTTGGAAGGACACTTCCCAGCCATCCAACAAAAGATCAATGAATCGTTTATGTTCCTTCGGGCATGTGCGGGATTTAACGCGAGGTAGACGATTGACCAAAGCATGATTAGTGGAGGGACGGGGCAAGGAGAATGATCCATATCCACTGCATGCGAGGGTGAGGCGAAGACTGTGACATGCATGAGGAAACAAGTTGTGAAGTGGTGACGCCGTGACGAGATTGACCGTAAAGACGGAGGGGGCGATGCTTCATTTGAAAAAGTGGTACATATCATGGGAAAGTTGCATTGGTACTACTTCTCTTCCTATTTTAGTGGATTCCGAAGAAGTGAAACACTTTTTCTTTAATATAAAGTATTTATATGGAACTCCGCGGCCGCGGCCGTGGATGCAGAGCTCTGGCCAAGCCCTGGCGCGCCCGCGGTGGCCGCCTTCCCCCCTCCCCCCACCCTCGCTGACACTACCTGCCCTGACCTAGCCCAACCGTCTCCACCGCTGCTAGGGCCCCTAAACCGCCCACCGGCCTCCCCACCGCCTGGCCGGCCTTCCTCCCACAACCCCTTTCCTTCTAAGGCCGTCGGAGTTTGGGAAGAAGGGAGGGGCTCGCCGGAACCCTAATGCGGGAGGAGGAGAAGGCCTACCTCGCCGGATCCACCATGGCCGGCATGGGTGGGGGTGTAGGTGCGGGGAGGCGATGGAGGTTGCCAGGCGCGGCCGTGGGGAGGAGCTCGCCCGGCGCGGCCGCGGGGTGAATCTCGCCGAGAGATAGAGGGGGGGGGGGGAGAGAGGGGGGGGGGGGGGGGAGAGAGAGGGGGTGCGGTGGGGAAGAGAGGGAGCCGCGTGCGGCGTGCGTGTGTGCGGTGAGCGGGCCGATGGATAAAAAAAATGGCTGGCCGAAATGAAGTCATTACCAAAGTATACATAAACACAATTTCAAAAATATATATATATATATATATATAAACAGACAGAAGACATCCCATCAGGCTGCTCCTATTCATCAGTTCATGAAATTGGACAGGAAATGTTGCAGTAGTGGTACTAGCTAGATATCACCCCAAATTAGTGAACAAGAAGTTCATAGTAGATCGTTGACACATGCTCATATGCACACACATAATGTGAATCTTCCTGCTCGCCTAACATTTTTTGCATGAGTAACAATTTGGTTTGCATATTTTTAACAAAATACTTGTTGCATGATATCAAGAATTGTTGTTCGTATTTCAGACACAGAGCACTATAAAACCCCATTTTCCCTGGGAGATGGCAAACACATTAGCAGTTTCTGCTCAAAATAGAAGGATTGCCTTAATTGGTTTTAGAGACTGTTCATATGCAGCACAAAGCAAACTAAATAGGGGAAGTGAGAAGTAGGAGGAAACCTTTGATGTTTATTGGTTTTGGTGAATATGATAGGCTAATAAACTGGGCGAAATCAGAAGTGTACAAACACACCAATTTGATTTAGGTGGTATGTTAGTTTATTTAGCTAGGCGAAAGTGGAAGTGTACAAACACACCAATCCAGTTGCATAGCTCAACTAGTTGATGTGATGGTCCTCTATATTGAATAAAGTTAACGTTTCATGATTGAGCGCACCACGACATTACACCGTTGTTACTAAAAACATGTTTCCTACCGCCCCAAGATTTCCATGTGCATTGTTTTTATGTTTCGTTAATGCAAAGCATAGAATCACTAACAAACTGGTAGACCTCATGCAGATGACTAAAAAATATTGCAGTTACTTCAATGGGCATGTCAAATGTTTATCATTCATTAGGTAGAAGACACAGCAGTTTCATGTCAATCCAATGGTCTGTCCTCAAGGATTTAACGGCCAAATGTTTATCATTCATTTTATTAGGTAGAAGACAATAGTTTAAGGAATTCCAATGGTCCTGTCCCAGTGGTAAGGAAATACACACGATCATATAGGCAAGACAGTTTAATGCCAATGTGTATCTTACAGTACACATGCCATGCTTTGATTTTTTTCAGCAGACCATTAATATTTACTGGATTACAAACCTTTTTACTCTGCTAGCATCAGCCAATTAGGTTGAATCTTGAGCACCAGACCGATTATGTAAATAAAGAATGTTCAATCTAAAATTCACAAATTAAATACTGCCAGGAGACGAGAACATTTGGAATTTGAAATAATGCAAACTAACTTATTTCTTTGTTCTTCATAACATTACAAAACTCGTCTGTCAGACACTCTCCACAAAGTAGTATAACTTATATCAACAAAAGAATGCATATCAACACAAGTAACTCTGTGAAAAACAATATCCCCGGGTCTGTACGTAGCTGTAAATAACGCCACCTGCTTATAACTTAACATACAATTGGTGGCAGTGGCACATCCGTATTCTAAAAAAAACGCCACATCCGATGTGCCAACACCACTCCACCTCATCTCAAGGATACCAGTGGCAAAAATTGAAATAAAGAGAGAAATGAACCAGATACTTGCGAAGCTGCTAATCTGCATTCCAAAAATAGATTCTGTCGGTATTGTTGATCGATGCTCCTCGTAATAAAGAACACTCTTATGTAACGCATGCTTACCTCTGGGATGATCAAAGTGAGCAGACAGATGGCAGGCAGAATACAATAAATGAGAAGTGGGATAGACGTGAGCGGGTAAATGGTGGTGTTGATGTAAGCAAATCTCTCCAAGGCGTCCTCCATAGCCGTACCATAAGGGGCAATGCCGGCTGAAAAGAATTTCCACAGAACCACAAGAGCGCAAACGGAGCACTTGGTTCAGACGATCTGAAAGATTGATGGGAGTAGTCGAGCAGATCCCTTGAAAGCTGGCCGCTTAGGCATGCAGTAAATTGACTGCCAGCCTCGTGCGTAGGGAGGTTTTGGGGTGTTACAAGGAGCATGCGTAGGAGCAGCCCAGCCACCTAGCGCGGCGGTGGCACGAGGGCCAGCCTGGCTGCATGGAGTAGGCCGTGAAAGTGGCGCGCGTAGAGCAAGAGCGCAGCAGCAGCCTAGCCTCCTGGCACGACGGTGGTGTCGCCAACTTGGCTGCCAGGCACGGTGGCGATGACTCAACGGTTGCCCAAAGCACCAAGACCTCCTTCGGACACATGCGTCAGTGATAGGAGGATGGAGAAAGGGGATTGAGAAAAAATGGTGGCAGATCCCTCTATTTGAGGTATTGAGGGGAATTTTTGAGGGAATGAGAAAATACAGAGAAAGAGGATTGAGAAAGGGGATCTAACGGAGCAGTTTTTTCACCTCATTCCCCTATATGACATGTTTTAGGAAAAGGGGATTTTTTCTCAATCTAGTGGAGATGCTCTTAGGCGCTGTCGGGTCCCTAATTTAGGGTCCTCTGTGCATCATATATCAGTCCTTGGATCAGTAGCTGATACACACAATTCGAACAACGTTGATATCAAAAACTATACTTTTATTGCTAAGGGAAAAACACATTACATGGTTTGGGTTTACATAGCTTGGGCCACTAGCCTTTTATCGTATATCAGAGTTCTAAGACAGCGGTCCTATATCATCGTGGCTCCATTCCTACAGGCAACTTGGAGTGTGGACGTAACTCTAGACTTATTCCTTAAGCGTACTCCTATATTCTAATCGTCGTAGTCCTAGCGTAGCTCCTTCGTGTAGTCATATGGCTCCGTCTTCGAGTATACTTCGGGTGTCCTATCCTTGCGTAGTCCTCGATAGCATCATACTCATATGTTCTACTATTGTCCTATCCTCGCGTAGCTCCAACAGTTCCATCCGGATATGTGCTCCTGTAGCTTAACTCCTAAAACATAGAATGGAGGGGGTTGAGTACATAAAGTACTCAGCAAGCCCTAAACTTTTGGTGGAGGTGAGGTGGAAGGGGAAGGCTACATGTGGAGGGGGTTAAGGTGGTTGAGGCGGAGGTAAAGTGGTAGGATGAAGTAATTATAATTATAGGTTGGATCCTGGCAGAGTATTACCATTCTCACCGATTTTTGGGGTTAAGTAAAATTTACCAAATTAGTAAAATACATCTTACCAGATTATCACAGTTATAGAAGTCTAATCATAGTATCTCATCCTAGCATCTGCCCATTCCAAGGACGTGGCTATTTGAATAGATTCAGTAAACTCTACAGAGGTGTACAAGTTTCCCCACATGATAGACACAGTTCCTAACCATGTGCGATGGCAAGAACAGGCCTAACGAGATCCCGTACCTGCATGGGTGCTACCCTAGATTTCCATATAACTCTACCGCGGCTTCTCAGGGGTTGGAAAACACACTAATCTCGGGAGGATACCAAATCATCCCATCTCATAATCTTGGATTATACCACATCATTCCATCATATAATCTTGGACGATACCAAATCTTTCCAACATAATAGTGCTGATGATACCAAATCATCAAAATAAACAATAATAATATGGGCTCGAACACGGTCAAAAACAAGGGGCTTAACGTGGAGGATCACATAGCAACCATACCAACTGGACCACGGAAGATCACATAGCATCCATGTCTTCTCCTGATATTTCGCTGCCAACACCGACCTCCTAGTAGAAATCATACTTCAATCTAATGGGGTGTGAGATCAAGTCTACCCATATAGATATGTGGATGCACGTAATATCTCACTAGGCGAGAGGGACTACGAACTGGTTCTTATGTAACCGAGGTAAGTATCTCCCACAGGAACCATCACCAGATGATCCTACCAAGGTAATTTATCCCCATATAAATTACCCCCACTCGCCCCCTTTCGGGGTTTAGTCCAGTTTTACCAGTTTAAGTTCATAGTTATGATCCTCAGGTTCATAGAGCTCATCACATATCAAGGTAACCATTACCTTATCATAATATCATAGTCAAACTTATATCTTATCATGATAATTATCATCAATGTTCCCATTATCATAATCGAGCTCATGACCCACATAATTCCATTAATTTACAAAGAGTTAAACAATATAAGTTGAGTTTATTCATTAGTGGAGGTGGAAGGTGAAGGGTTTATGGTGAAGGTTAGCAAAATATAGTGGTGGAAGGGGAGGTAGTTAAGGGATGGTAAATAATGTGGAGGGAAGGAATGGGTGGGCGTTAGGACTTGCCTCCATTCGCTGATGATTATATCCTTACTCCAAGACTCCGACTCCTGTGTCTCATACTCCTATCTTCTGGACTCCATCGGGTTCTCTCCATGTTTTCTATCCTATGTGGTCTAGCGTCGACAAGCAAGAAAATACAAACAAGGAAAATAACAAGCAAAGCATGTAAAACAAGCATAAGCAATCAAAGTGAAGGAAACGATCCTAGATGGGTTGGTCCTATTGGGTGATGGGTTATTATCTAAGGTTACCATTATTACATCAATTTGAAGTAAGGTTTGGATGAAGAGATTTCATCCATAGGGTAGGGCTTCTACTGGTTAGGTTAAGGTGGGTCGTTGGTCTGATGAAAAACCAGACCACATTATTATTAGGCTTCACTATTATGTGAACCTGAAAGAGAAAGCTTGACGTAGTCATCATAAATGACTCGTCCAACTTCTATAGGTCCACAGGGTTAGCGGCACATATGCACATGCATATTTATGTGTCCCAACTTAATTAGAATAGTGAAAGGTGGGAGATAAAGTTAGCCATACCTAGGTGTATACCAGGCTATCAGGCATATCCTTGTATGTATAGGTATCCTATTGTTTTAGGTGATTAGGGGTAGATATATTCGAGTATATGTCATGGTGCATACGCATACACGAATATACGGGGTTAACTACTACTACAGTGAAGGGTACTACTATATTCAGTATTGGATTAAATATAGGAAAGAAAAAACATTCAAACTAGAATTTACATGGGCACCAAAAAATAGAAAAAAGAAATTAAATACGTAGGGTTTTACTTTAAAAGATTTTTAGTTAAAGAAGTACTGGATTCGGAATTAAGACGAGGGAGATATAAATTTCCTAAGTTTATGGGCATGACGCGAATGAAAAGGTGCTCAGAAATTATTTCTAGAATTTTAGCTAATGGAAAATGAGTGGCAAATATTTATGTAGGTTCTAGGGTGACTCTAGTTTATTTAGAAATTTTTTGGAAATTTTTCCGTAAAGACTTACCTTTAATCTCCTGTGGACGTTTCCTGTGTGTGTGCCTAGTGTTTTCCTCCGCTTAGACTGACACGTGGGCCCATACTGGTGGGAGTCGGCCTGCTGCCTAGGCTGTGAACCGATCTGTGGACTTGCCTTCCTTCCCCCTCTGGTCTTTATAGACCGGCTTCATACAAGTTTGAGGGAGGGGGTGAGCCACTGCCGCGTGGGCCCCAAGGGGCGTGGTGGTGCTCCCAAGTTGGCTGGAACGATGTGGCTGAGCGCCCGTATTGGGTGGCCATGACACGGCGTCGGTCGCTCCGCCTCTGTCCGCATCCCATCCGAGCGAGCGAGAAAGAGCGAAGTAGATCAACAAGGAAAGCAGAGCAGAGAGAAAGAAGGGGAGAGCAGGGGAGAGGGAAAAGCAAGGCGCCGGCGGTAGAGAACTTGGCGGCGCAAGGAGGAGTGAAAGCAGGAACAAAGCAGAGAGAAGAGAGAGGAAGAGAGATGGAGGGAGAGAGAGAGAGAGCGCGCGGAGCAGAGGATGGGGAGGAGGGAGCAGGGCTGCGCGACGCTTCGGCGAGGGCAGCTCCGGGTGGTGGGGCTAGCTCCGGTGATGGTGGAAGCAGAGCAATGGCTCTGGAGGTGCTCGGTGTTAGATTGATCTCTAACCTAACTGGACCCAATAGTCCAGTTGGGCCTTTGATTTGCGCCCTGATCGGGGGCGCCCAGCCCACCATGGCTGGAGGGCCCCTGTCACCCTGCGCTATATAAAGATGTGGGGGCCGGCGGCTCTAATCATGAGGTTGACCTAAGCCGACCTCCCCACCGACAAAACCCTAAACCCGATCTAAGTGAGGGGTGCAGCCAGTGACAGGAAGTCCCTCCACCGCTGCACTACGCCGCTATCGATCTTCACCGACCATCGCTGCCCGTGCGCAGACATCATCAACGAACCCGATGGCATCCGTTGAACCTTCCCCCTCCGCGGTGTTAGGATCACCACCATCTCCCTACCCTCTCTGTCACTCACTAGTTCATTCTATACATGCTTAGGATGTACTGTGTCTCCCTTTTATATCGTATAGAATAAGCTATGGCTAGATCTATGATCCTACAGTTACAATAATGGTACCAGAGTAGGTTTAGGAATAGATCTAGCTTATCAAAAAGGAAATCCAGTGCGGATCTAAAAAGAAGAAGGGGGCTTTGGCCGATAAAGGGTTTGGTTGAACCCTAACTTTGATCCCTTCGGATCTGAGAAAAGAAGTGGGTTCAGATGAACCCTAACCCTAACTGGGTTAAGCAAATCAGAAAAGAAAAGGGTTCGGATGAACCCTAACCCTAACTGGGTTAAAGAAGCAGGGCTCGTTTTCATGTCAAAATCGAACCCTAAAACCCGAAATAAATTCGGGAAAAAGAAAACAGTGAAACCCCATCCCCAAACCCTAACCCTAATCTCCAAATCAGATGAAATCCGAGCACAAGAACCAAAGAAACCGAAAGGGGAAGAGGGGGAAGGGGGTGGCTTACCTCGCCGCTGTGCAGCATTGCTGTCACGCCGACGCTCAGGGAAAAGAAAGGGTCGGCAGGGGGCACTGCTCGCCGGACTCAGGCCACAGGAGCGCCGCGGCCAGGCTGCTCGACGGCGGCGCGCTCACCCGCTGGGGAGCGCACACGCCGGTGAGGGGGCCAGCGACGGCGCCGGGGCTCTCTGCTCGCTCTCGCCGTTGTTGCTCGTCGCTTGGTGCTGCTGCGCTGAGGAAAGAGAGAGAAGTGTGAGCGGCGAAGAGAGAGAGAGAGAGCAGAGTGGCAAATGAGTTAGGGTTTCTGCTCAGAGGCGCGCGGCGTCGTGTTTTATTCCGAGCGAAACGCGCGCGCGACTGTCCGATGCTGGATGAACGACTGAGATAGAGCGGGCCAGTTTCAGCCTAGGCGGGGCGCGTGGCCGAGCGGCATCGCCGGCCCAGGCCCAGGTTGCGGCCTGGGTGCGGGCAGCGCGTGGTAAAAGGAAGTGGGCCGGGCCGTTTTCACTAGCTGGGCTGAAGAAAAGTACGCATTTTGAGTCATTTTTGTTTTTTCTTTTTCCAGTAAAAGTTTTATTCCCTGGAAAATAGAAATGGCTTAAAGAAAATAGAAAAGAGGATTTTTCTGTGGGTAAAATTCATCAAATTGAATTATGTTCCACTGCGTATGTAAAGATATTATTTTTATTATTAAATTCGAACCAACGGGAGAATTTAATTTTAAAAAATGGATATGTTTTAATTGATTATAATATTGTTATTATTCTGACCAATGTTGATTAATGGCAATATTATGATGTTTTGTCTTGCATCAATTCTATTTTTTGCCCAACGGTGATATAGAATTAATGTAGAGAACAATTGTATGTTTTATTTTTGACCAACGTTGAACTACGGCATGCAATTGTTATTGTTATTATTTATGTTCTCACACTATTTGAATTGTGTTTTCAGGCGGATACAACTTGATGAGTTGTATCAAAGAGAGCCCCACTCTAAAAGGTGATAACTACATTGAGTGGAAGAAAAAGATCGACCTGGCTTTCATCCTCGCTGAGGTGGACTGGATAGTCACCACACCGTGTCTCACAGAGCCTGTGGCACCGGTGCGGGAGACAAACGAGGCTGATGCCGCCCGGGTAACCAGAGAGAGAGAGACTTTACGTCCCAAAGAATGTCCTATGACCTTGAGCATAGGAAATGGGTCACTACCAACAAGAAGTGTTTGACTATGATAAAGAACACGATTGGGCCTATAATTGTGGGCTCAATACCAGAGTGTGACACCGTCACTGAGTATCTAGAAAGAATAAAGAGTCAGTTCACTAGCTCTTCAAAGACATATGCTACCCAGCTGATAAAGCAGCTGGTGACAGAGAGATACTCAGGCAATGATGGCATTAGAGAGCACATACTAAGGATGAGCCATTTGGCATCCAAGCTAAAACCAATGGATCTGGCTCTCAAGGATGAGTTCCTTATCCATCTGGTTTTTGCTTCCTTACCAAAAGAGTTTGACACTTTTGTTGTCAACTATAACATACAGCCCGAGAAATGGGAATGGAGAGGCTCATGGCTATGTGTGTGCAAGAGGAGGAGAGAATGAAAGCTGCCAATAGTGGCACTATCAATTATCTGAAAGATAACAAGAAAAAGAATACTAATGCCAACTTCTCCTCAAAGTCAAAGGGAAAGGGTCCCATGCTGCATCAACCTCAGCAAAATAAGTTCACAGTGGATAAAGATCAATGTCTCCACTGCAAGAAGACAAGACATTATAAGAAAGATTGTCCCGATTACCTAAAGATGATTATTGCAAAGAAAGGTGAGAACATTATTACATTCATAAATAAATCCTAGTATATACAGTATTCGAAATCTACTTGGTGGATTAACTCAGGTGCAACTGTTCATGTTGCTAATTCTTTACAGGGATTTCGTTCGACGAGGACTACGCAAAGAAGCGAAAGACACGTTAAAGTCGCAAATGGAGTCCAAGCAAAAGTTGAAGTTGTTGGCGATCTTTCTCTATAGCTTGCTGATGGTTTTGAACTCATACTTAGAGACGTTCTTTATGTTCCCTCCCTACAGAGGAATTTGATTAGTGTTTCATGTGTGGACAACGATGGTTATGATTGCCATTTTGGAAATGGCAAATGTAAGATAACATATAATGATGCATGTGTTGGTCTTGCTATCTTACAGAATGAGCTTTATTTGTTATTACTATGTGATGATGTGAATGTTGTATGCGATGATGGGAACGTTGCGTGCAACAATGTGAATGTATCCTCGTCTGCGGATGTAAACAGAAAACGAAAGAGAGCTCACGATGCGTTGTCGAAATTATGGCACTGTCGTTTAGGCCATATTTTGAGGGAGAGAATAGAAAGACTAGTTAAGAATGATATTCTTCCTCCATTAGAGCTCTCAGATTTAGAACAATGCAGAGATTGTATAAAAGGAAAGTATGTAAAGAAAATTAAGAAAGATGCCAAACGAAGCACAGGAATTCTATAGATTATTCACATAGACATCTATGGTCCATTTCCTATAAAGAGTGTGGATGGTTATGATTCGTTCATAACATTCACAGATGATTACTCCCGTTATGGCTATATTTATCCAATCAAAGAAAGAACAGAAGCATTGGATAAATTTAAGATTTTTAAGGCAGAAGTTGAAAACCAGCACAACTTAAAGATTAAGATAGTCAGGTCTGACCATGGAGGGGAGTACTATAGTCGGCATACCCCATATGGCCAAGTTCCTGGACCTTTTGCAAGGTTTTTATAGGAGAATGACATAGTTGCCCAGTATTCAATACCGGGCGAACCTCAACAGAATGGAGTAGCTAAAAGACGCAATCGTACCCTGATGGATATGGTGCACAGTATGATAAGTTACTCCACCTTACCATTGAGCCTATGGATGGAGGCGTTAAAAATCATCATTCATATTCTCAATAGAGTACCAAGTAAATCGGTGCCCAAAACACCGTATGAGTTGTGGATAGGAAGAGTACCCTCACTTAACCACTTGCGTGTGTGGGGGAGCCCTGCAGAGGCTAAAGTATTTAACCTGAACATTGGGAAGCTAGATCCCAAAATAGTGAGTTGCCATTTCATTGGCTACCCAGAAAAGTCAAAAGGTTTTTGTTTCTACTGTCCAGATTGACATACAAAGTTTGTGGAAATGAGACACGCTGTCTTCCTAGAGGATGAAATGATGAGGGGGAGCATGGTAGCTCGAGAAATTGACCTTGAAGAGAAGCGGGTATATGCACCCACTCCGATGATTCATGAGCCCTTTTTCTCACTACCTGCTGTTGCTGCACCGACAGTGCAAGACACTGTGGGGCCAGCACCTGTTGTTATCCCTCCTATGGCAACAATGAATGATGATGAGGAACCTGTTCTTCAGGATCCTGTAGAACCTATTGCCACAAATGAGGGGGAGCAACAACAGTCTCAAACAGAAGATGTGCCAAATGTGGAGGCCCCTAGAAGGTCTCAAAGAGTTAGAAAATCAGTTATTCCTGCTGATTATGAAGTGTACAACACTGAGGAATTTCAAATGGAGGATGATCCCACCTCATTTGAAGAAGCCATGAAAATTGATCATTCATCAAAGTGGCTTGAGGCCATGGAAGATGAAATGAAATCAATGAATGCCAATAAAGTTAGGGATTTAGAGATAATTCCTAAAGGAGCCAAAATAGTAGGCTGCAAATGGGTCTACAAGACAAAGCTTGACTCTCAAGGGAATATAGAGAGGTATAAAGCCTGACTTGTGGCAAAAGGCTTTACGTAAAGAGAAGGGATTGATTACAATGAGACATTTTCTCCAGTCTCATGTAAGGATTCCTTCAGAATCATAATGGCATTAGTGGCACATTACAATCTAGAATTACATCAGATGGATGTAAAGACGGCATTTCTCAACGAAGACTTGGAGGAAAATGTTTACATGGCACAACCGAAAGGTTTTGTCATGGAAGGAAAAGAACGAATGGGATGCCGCCTAAAGAAATCCATTTATGGATTGAAACAAGCTTCAAAATAGTGGTACTTGAAGTTTGACCAGACAATAAAGAATTTTGGGTTCAAAGAGAATGTTGAGGACAATTGTGTCTATACAAAGTTTAAGAATGGGAAGTTCATCTTCCTTGTCCTATATGTGGGTGATATCTTACTTGCTAGTAGTGATGCCAGTCTACTACTAGAGACAAAGAAGTTTTTGTCCTCAAAGTTTGATATGAAAGATCTTGGTGAAGCTTTGTTCGTTCTAGGGATCGAGATTCACCGAGATAGAAGTAAAGGGGTATTAGGACTGTCACAAAAGGCATACATTGAAAAGATCTTAAAGAAATTCAGTATGCACAAATGTAGTCCCTCACCTGCTCCTATAGTCAAGGGCGACAGATATGGGGATTTTCAATGCCCCAGGAACCAATATGAGATCGATCAAATGAAAGTGGTTCCATATGCTTCAACTATTGGAAGCTTGCAATATGCTCAAGTATGTACGCGCCCTGACTTGGCATTTGTTACCGGGTTACTTGGCAGATTCCAGAGCAATCCTGGAATAGAACACTGAAAATTGGTAAAGAATGTCTTGCGTTATTTGCAAGGAACAAAAGGCCTTATGATGACGTATAGAAGATCTGATTCACTCCATATAGTGGGGTATTCAGATTCTGATTATGCGGGAGATGATAAAAAATCCATGTCTGGATATGTATTCACTCTCACAGGGGGAGCTATTTCATGGAAAAGCTCAAAGCAAACCGTCACTACATCGTCCACAATGTATGCCGAGTTTGTAGCATATTATGAGGCAACGGGGCAGGTGAACTGGTTAAAGAAGTTCATACCTGGTTTGAAGGTGGTTGACGACATCTATAGACCACTAAAGTTATACTGCGATAATAATCCAGTAGTACAGTATGCTCACAACAATAAGTCAAGTGGTGCTGCCAAACACATTGACATAAAGTATTATGTTGTGAAAGATAAAGTCTGGGATCAAGTCATAAGTCTTGAGCATATAAGTACAGTAAAGATGCTCACGGATCCGCTTACAAAAGGCTTACCACCCAATGTATTCAGAGAACATGTAGTCGGCATGGGTTTAAGGGAAAGCCTATAATTCCTGGACAAAAGAAGGCCCAAAGATAAGTATATATTTTAGAACAGAGTAGTGTGTTGTAGCTGTTAAATCTATTGGCAATGGACCGTGACAATGAGACATGCTCTATGCGCTAATCTATAATGGAATGAACAAAAGTAAAGAATATGAAAGTGAAAGATGGAAAGAGATCAAGGGGGAGATTGTTAGATTGATCTCTAACCTAACTGGACCCAACGGTCCAGTTGGGCCTTTGATTTGCGCCCTGATCAGGGGCGCCCAACCCACCATGGCTGGAGGACCCCTGTCACCCTGCGCTATATAAAGAGGTGGGGGCCGGTGGCTCTAATCACGAGGTTGACCTGAGCCAACCTCCCCACCGACAAAACAATAAACCCGATCTAAGTGAGGGGCACAGCCAGTGACGGGAAGTCCCTCCACCGCTGCACTGCGTCGCCGTCGATCTTCACCGACCGTCGCTGCCCGTGCGCAGACATCATCAACGAACCCGATGGCGTCCGCTGAACCTTCCCCCTCCACGGTGTCAGGTTCACCACCATCTCCCTACCCTCTCTGTCTCTCGCTAGTTCGTTCTATACATGCTTAGGATGTACTGTGTCTCCCTTTTATATCGTATAGAATAAGCTATGGCTAGATCTATGATACAACGGTTACAACACTTGGCTCCGGCGACGGCGATGGCTGTGCTTATCGACTCTGGCTGGGCGTGTGGAGGAGGGAGGCCGAAAGGTGAGGGAAGGAGCTCAGTGCGACGAGTGGCTGCGGTGCTTGGCCTCGGGCCGAGGTGCAGCCTCATCGACACCTTGCTGCCTCCTCGTGGTTCTCGTCGACACCCTGTTGACTGACGCTGAAATTTAGCTCGCGTAGATGCTTATGATAAGATATTGGGAGAGAAGTTCTGAATAAGCTCAAGCGAATGGAATGTCCACGGTGAGCTCGCCGGCCCCTTTTATAGCCGGAGCTAAGGCGGTTCGTGGAGAAATATCTCCGGCGACCGTTGTGCTCGTTCTGTACGGCCGCGGCAAGGTGTCGACGAAATTCGCGGAGTGGATAAGATCGATGAGGAAGACGACGATGGAGAAAGGTGGTTGCGCACAGTGAGGTCGCCGATATTTTCTTCGCGGGGAGACGACGACACGGCGCGGACGCGGCGTGCACTGGGCTGGGCTGCTCTCTGCCGAGCTAGGAACGGCACTGGGCTAGGCCCATTCGGCGAGAGGGAGGGGTACACAGAAGAGAGTTTCCTATTCTTTTTGTAATTAATAGTTCCTAGAAAATCAAGAAAAGAAATAAAATACTTTTGTATTTCTAGATATTTCAAAGAAAAGAAATTATTCAAAATGTGATTGAGAAGAGAAAGGAAGGGGAATAAACCATGTAATGAGATGGCTTTTATAAAACCCTAAGAAAAGAATGCATTGTCCAGAAAAACGAAAGAAAGGATTTGTTGTGCATGGAATTGGAAATTCAGTGAATACTTTTGGTGCCGTAAATAAATTCCAGAAAGCAAACACACAAGCTTTCAAGCAAACATACAAGCATTCAAACAATCACGCAAGCATCCAAGTAACATCTCAAGCACAAATGCATATGGTGAATTTTGATGCAAAGGCTTTTAGAAATATATTTTCAAATCGGTTTTGCAGAAAATAAATGGTCAATGTTTTAATTTGTTGTTAAGTTTTAAAAAATTCAAATTTTTAGAGTTTTTTATTATGATGGAAAATTCAGGGTGTTACAGGCGCCCACGCTGACCTTTTCCGCCTCCATGCCTCTTTCCAAGCACTTCCTTGTCCTCTAAATATTTTCTAAGAATAATATCATTAGGTAGCAATCTATTCACATAATAGCATGGTGATCTGTAAAATCTCTTTCCATTTTCTACCCTATAAATTTGAGATAGGATTATATGTGAACTTATAAAAGTCGTGGAATGTCAAATTCCAAGACAAACTGCTAATTCATTAAGTAGATTTCAATTTCTCCAGAATAAAAGGGTCCCTTACAAAAAAAAAAACAATAGATATAATAATATTACGAGCAGTTGAACCTTGTTGTCCTCTGAAAAATAGAGATTTACACCACTTACCTATTATTATTGTTTGATTCAGTGGATGATCTGACTAATCAAATCGTGAATTACAGTCTAGAATAGTTTGTTGTCCATATATGTCTAGATAAATGTGTCTCGAAACTGTATGCATGTACCAATGTAATTCTCGATGAGGGATAGTACATGAAAAATCAAGAGCCATCATAATCATTAGAGGACAGATCAATTTTTGAAACGTCAGCAACTAACTTGTTATGGACATTAATCAGAGAATAAAATTACATTTTTGTGGATCCACAAGAGATGATGCATGGATAGTATGAAATTAAAGTTATGATACAATTTTGATTAAGAACTAAACCAATCTTATTATAATTGGATTTAGCTGATAATAAATGTGTTTTAAAATTGTATGCATGTACTAATGTAAACCTTGACGAGGACAACGGAAAATCAAGAGTGGTCTCCCTTGATAATCATCAAGGAACAGACAAGTCATTTCGGCAACCAACTTCTTGCCACCTATAATCGGAGATTGGAATTACAAATTTTTGCAGATCCACAAAAGAAGCTGCACGGAGAGTATAGAATTAAATGATATAGTATTAGCTTATATTATAAATGTCATAGTCATCATAAAATAAACTATAGCTTTAAATTTCAAGACAAGAGTAAAACATAAAATATACATGTATCATTTCGGTTGTTGTTTTTCATAAATATTTGATAGTTTTTTCTCCCGTTAACGCACATGATCACATCGTCACGTATGTGGAGATGTTAGGGTTTCTAAGCATCATACATGACGATGTGCTCGAAATCTTTTTAAATTTTTATCATGGCACCCGCATGCGATATCTTGACTTGTCGACAAGTTTCATGAATTTCAGACTCCGTTTTCATTTAATAGAATTTAAAAACTATTTGCTCGCAAGTTCGTGGTCATGTCTCGACGTGAAGATGTGTGAAATTTTTGGTCTGTTTCTGGATACGGCCTCAACTAACACTTACTAACATTAATATCATTTTTGCATTCATGAATTGCCATTATTCGACACACTTGCAGTTCAAATTTGCATTTGTCGAAAAAATTCAAAGAAATTAAATAAACTAAAGAAATATAGAAAAATTTCATAAAATTGTGCCAACTTTCAACATGTAGTCTCATTTTATGTAGGGAGGCTCGATAAAAAGTTTGAAGACCAAAATTGAAAAAAAAATAAATAAGTTTGCCTAGTGTGCCAGCTAGACACTAGGCAAACTGGCCTCTTTGCCTAGCGTCTCATGGAAGACACTAGGCAAACTTATTTTTTATAGTGTTTGCCTAGTGTTGGGTTATCGACGATCGGCAAAGTTAATTTTCAGTTTATATTGTTTGAGTGTTTTTTTTGTTTTAAAAAAATTCATAGGTGTACTGCTACGGCTCTTGGGCCTTTTTGTTCCAGCAAATCACGCTGTAAGTGGGCCTTTCTCACTTAGCCCGATGTCACTCGCGCTCCTATGCCGTTGAATGAAAACCGATGGTCAAGATGCATCAGGATAGGAATAAAAGTCGAGAACCCTAACCATTCCCTCTCATTTCTCTATTCCCCGCAGCCGCCGCACTTCCTCAGACGCTCCTCCTCCACCCCACGTTTCAGGAGTCTGAGAACCCAACCCTAACCACCACTCACCAGTCTCCCAGTGTCTCGAGCAACCGCCGTAGCATGCCGCCGCCGCCGGCGATCTGCATTGCGCCGACATAGATCCGGCCATGGAGGTCGTAGATCGGGCCTTCTCCAATCGCCTCTGGCTTGGGGAGGCTGCAAGGCACCATGGCCGGCCTTCGGTCGTCTCCGGCCAAGTCCCGTTGCCGGGGCCGGCCTCCTCTCCGCTCCTCGTCAAGCTCAGGGCGGCGCGGTGTTGTGGCCACCGTCCTCAGAGGAGTACGTGAGATCACCGCCGTGGTACGCGCCAGGCCCGTCCTGTTCTTACTCGGCAGTCCGTCGCAAGGCTTGGTGTAGCCGTTCTCGCGTGGTCCCGTGCGCAGCCTGGCGTGACCTGTGGAAATCCACAGTGGCGAAGCTCGTGCTCGGATCTGAGAGGGGGAAAAGGGGATGGAGTTCACGGAGGCATGCAAGCAACCATGCTCCTCCCCTGACTCGCCGTCTAGTGCGCCATCTCACTGAAGGTCCGCCGCCTCGCTTCCTGTTGTCCGTCGATCCGTCTGCCTGTCTATTTTTTGTGTTAACACCAGATGCTGCAGGCTTCGGCTACCACTGCCTCTTGGATTGGGGTCCAGACCGGTGAAAACGCCTCGAGGCTGAGCCGTGGGCCGTGGCAGCGTGCTGTTCCTGTGCCTGATGCTGCTCTTTCAAGCTGCCAAATGGGAGAAGCAGCCAAGTAAGCAGGTGCTCCTGATTTCCCCAATCTCCGTGACGGCATGGCACATTTTTGTTGGAATATCCTTTTGTAATGTTGATTGGTCATCTTGCTTTCTTAAATAATATGGTACTAAATTGCAGTATGTGCTATAAGTCCATCTTGCCGTATATAACAGTACAGCTATAAAATATTATGTTTGCTGAAGTTATTTATTTGGCACTGGGGCATAAGCCTGAATGCAACTTTGATTGGCATGTGAATAGCTAGCTTCTCTAATAGAATAACTGTGTTACCGAATAGCTAACTTTTCTGTGTGCTATTATTTAAAAAAAACTTTAGCAATCATTGATAAGTCTATGCTAATTAAAATTGTTCATTCATTCCTATGTGAGATGTAGCAGCCGTCTTGAATGCAGTTCACAAGTTTTTTGAATGTTCATTCATACTGTGTGTTGAGATGTAGCAGCCCTCTTAGTTCACAAGTTTTCTGATTAAAGACAGTTTTGGTTAATCGATTTTGTTTACTAACTCTGCATATGGTTGCACTATCAGCCGTGAATGTTTCTGAGATAATCTAAATTTTCTTTACCATATATTAGTTCTAAAAAATATTTGAGTCTGGATTTGTTTCTTTAATATGATGGCCACATTATTACCCTAGAATGTAATAGATCTTGTCCATTATTTTATGTGATATGAAACTACAAATGGTGTATCCTTTACGTTGTTTTCCCATATGTTAGTGCCCTGGAGGTTGATGTTTATTGCTGCACAATTTGTGATGCTGGTTTTTTGATGTTCGAATTTTCGTCAACTGGATGTCATAAATCTTAAGTTGTGACATTAATTCCATATATTTTGACATAAATAGAATGTCAAAAAACCACACATGTCTTATAGTGTTTAACATTGGGGGTCAAATGTTGTAGGCCCAACTGCTAGAAGAAAGGAGGCTTCGCGAGGAGATAGAAGCGAGGGCGGTGGAAGAGCGGGAGGCCCAACGACAGAGGATAGAGGAGCTGGTGGGGTTCATGTCCACTCTTGGCGCCGCTATGGGGTGGACCATGCCAGCTAGCCTAGTCTTGCCACTTCCTCAAGCAGCTACTCCTGTGAGTACCAATATATTACTTATTATGTTCCAACCTGACATAGGGCACACTAGAAAAAATATGCAATCTCAAACATACAATATGGTGTTGGTGGTGACGGCGGTTGTTGTTGTGGTGTGGTGGTGGCAGTTGTGGTGTTCGGGTGGTGGTGGTGTTGGTGGCGGTGTATTGATATGTATGTTCTTGACGGTCATCGTGCCGTTTGTCTTCTTGCAGGGTTTGGAAACCTCTCCGTGCAGGGGAGGTTCTATCGAAATTTTTTATTGACGGTATCCTTTTCATTTTTTTCAGCATCAATCGGGCATGTCATCGAATCAAATTGGAGGGTTGCCGGCTTCACAGATTGGAGCGTCGCCGGCACCACAGCTTGAGCCGAATCAAGTGGAAGGGTCGTCGGCTTCACAGATTGGAGCGTCGCCGGCACCACAGCTTGAGCCGAATCAAGTGGAAGGGTCACCTGGAGCATCAAACCACGGGCCTCTTCACCCTTGACAATCATCGTGATCAGCTTGTTGTGAACTTTGTTAAGAAATTTGGTTGTGCACTTATGAACTTGTGGCACATTTGGACTTTTGGTATGAACATGTGATATATGTGAACATGTGGTTCTTATTTATGATTCATGTGATATATTTGCGGTGTTTGAATATGATTTATATTTGTGTCGCAAATGGAATAATCAAAAAAAAAATTCAGCTTCTGGTTACTTTGCCTAGTGTCAGGGGTCTGACACTAGGCAAAGGGGCCACACGTGGCACACCTGGGAACATGCTTTGCCTAGTGTCAGAAAACTAACACTAGGCAAAGTAGCCAGTTTGCCTAGTGTCGGAGGCCTGACACTAGGCAAAGCTTGGCATATTTGCCTAGTGTAGGTGGCCTGACACTAGGCAAAGCTTGACATATTTGCCTAGTGTCGGACGCCTGGCACTAGGCAAATCTTGCATACTTTGCCGAGTGTCTGACCTCCCACACTAGGCAAAACGTCTGTTACTATTTTCACCGTCAGTGGAATACTTTTGCCGAGTGGTGTCCTTGAAACTAGGCAAACACTTTGCCGAGTGTCCGAGGTTTGACACTCGGCAAAGTGCTCTTTGCCTAGTCCGCCTCTGCCGATCCTTGTTTGCCTAGTGTGACACTAGGCAAACTGTTTGCCTAGTGTTTCTAGGCCTTTGCCTAGTGCCTGCGGCACTAGGCAAATCCCGCGATTCTAGTAGTGTGCAGGGTCATGGAAATCCTCTCAATGGATGGCAACTCGTTCCAAGGAAATATACCTGCTACGTTCAAGAACATGGCAGGCTTGACTGTACTTCATTTGACGGACAACAAACTAGATGGAAGCATCCCAGGCAACCTGGCTACCCTTACCAACCTACAGGAGTTGTATCTTGGCCACAACAATTTATCCGGAACAATCCCAGAGCTTTTAGTTTATTCAACATCACTGCTTCATCTAGATTTGTCCTACAACAATTTGCAAGGTGAAGTGCCAAAAGGAGGAGTTTTCAAAAATTTGACTGGACTATCAATTGTTGGTAACAATGCGTTATGCGGGGGGATACCACAACTCCATCTGGCAAAATGCCCAAGCTCTTGTGCAAGAAAGAATGGGAAAGGCGCACCCAAGTTTCTTAGAATAGCAATTCTAGCGATAGGAAGTCTCATCTTGCTTTTTCTGGTTTGGGCTGGATTTCACTACAGAAAGTCCAAGACAGCACCGAAGAAAGATCTGCCACCACAGTTTGCAGAGGTAGAGCTTCCAATAGTTCCATACAATGATATACTGAAAGGAACAGATGGATTTTCAGAATCAAATGTGCTTGGAAAAGGAAGATATGGTACAGTATAAAAGGGCACACTAGAAAATCAAGCCATTGTCATCGTTGTAAAGGTGTTTAATGTCCATCAATCAGGATCCTACAAAAGCTTCTAGGCTGAATGTGAGGCACTAAGAAGAGTGAGGCACCGATGCCTTCTAAAGGTCATTACATGTTGTTCTAGCGTCAACCACCAGGGTCAAGACTTCATAGCACTAGTCTTTGAGTTCATGGCTAATGGCAGCTTAGATAGATGGATCCACTCAAATTTAGAAGGCCAAAATAGACAAGGAGCGCTCAGTCTGTCATAGAGGTTGGATATTGTTGTGGACATTGTGGATGCTTTGGACTATCTTCACAATGGTTGCCAGCCATTGA
Source organism: Miscanthus floridulus (assembly GCF_019320115.1). Lineage (NCBI taxonomy): Eukaryota > Viridiplantae > Streptophyta > Magnoliopsida > Poales > Poaceae > Miscanthus > Miscanthus floridulus. The sequence continues at coordinate 27,127,554 of NC_089583.1, read as the reverse complement.
TCATCCATTGTGATCTCAAGCCAAGTAACATTCTTCTCAATCAGGACATGAGAGCTCGAGTTGGAGATTTTGGCATTGCTAGAGTTCTAGATGAAGCAACAAGCAAACATCCTGTGAATTCCAGTAGCACCATAGGAATAAGAGGTTCCATTGGATATATTGCTCCAGGTAACTAAAGTTATTTTATTTCATGCTTCAAATAATAGCATCTATCCCTATTACCTAATCAATATGTGCCACTGCATGGGTTAGTAATTGTTAAAAAACAAGTCAGAAATTCATGGATAATTGGGTTAGAGCTCAACAAAATTGCTTATCTTTGCTCTTTCCCATTTGCTCGTATGCTTGCCTTTAGTTTGAATCTTAGCTTTCGCTATGTGTTGGATATAGAAACTGGCATTCAATGCTTCCCTCAAACATGTACCCATCGTCTGCGACACACATCATGCATTTATACCATAAGTGGATAACTTGGAAAATATATATGGTTACTTTTAAAATAGTTTTTTTTAAAACAGCAGATGCATGCTATTAGATTTAGACTCAGAATTAGTTTAAAATGTTTATAATAACAACACAGGTGGGTTATTTTAAGTTAGTTTTCACAATGTCATATGTTGGTAATTTAAATATACAAGATAGAAAAGGCCATTAAAGAATGTTTTTATAATGGTCAAGAAGTGTAATTTTTTAGAAAGCACAATATACCAAATGCATATTGTCACCACGGGTAACTATAGTATACTGAATTGATGGCTGATGTCTTTTATTTTTGTGAGAACATCTCAGATTTACTTTTAGTTATGGCTTATTGTCTTGTGAGCACTAATGTCGAGGCTCCAATAGGATTATCCAATTGCTAATAGTAAGATGCACATCAAGTAGTCTTTGAGTTTTATACACACACACACACACACACACACACACACACACACACACACACACACACACACACACACACACACACACACACACATATATATATATATATAGACGTACTACTCTGTAGCTGGCCGCAGAATAAGTTATTCTGTGGCCACTTTGAGTTACGATAATTACTATACTAATTTACGAGATTATGGTAACTCACTCATAAGTGATTTACTATAGCATTATGTTAAGTATCATCTTGAATTATAACAACCCATGTATCGTAAATGTATATTGTCATTATCGTAAATTGGTACAAACATTATCGTAAATTAAGGTGGCCATAGAATAAGTTATTCTGTGGCCAGCTGTAGAATAGCCTTATATATATATATATATATATATATATATATATATATATACCTATGTATCCTCATATTTCATTTCACTGCAGAATATGGAGAAGGGCTTGCGGTGTCAACTTCTGGAGATGTGTTTAGTCTTGGCATCACTTTGATCGAGATGTTCACAGGGAAGAGCCAGACAGATGATATGTTTAGAGATGGGATAAGCTTGCATTATTATGCCGAGGCAGCTCTTCCTGACAAGATTATGGAGATAGCAGATTCCAACATCTGGCTGCATGATGGAGTAAACAATAGCAATGATACAAGACATATAACAAGAACCAGGGAATGTTTGTCGGGCGTTATTCAGCTTGGTGTCCTTGGTTCAAAGCAATTGCCCACAGAGCGATTGTCAATGAACGATGCTGCTACAAAGATGCATGCTATCAGAGATAAATATATTTTTACTCAATAATAAAATGGTGTTAGTTCATATTAATCACCACTACCTTATACTATCATGTTTCTCTAAATGTATTGTTGAAGTCTATAATATATTTGCTTATCTTTTTCCAGTAGTAATATCTCCTTCTATTAATATATCTACCCAGGGAGCAACCCCCTCCTGTTATGTAAAAAAGTATACATATTTGATTATTTTGGGGATGAGCTGTACTGCCTGTACATGATTTTTATCAATTTTGTTGTGTTGTCTTTTATCATAGGCTGATAGGCATCATCATTGGTTAAGATGTTGGTGATCCTAAAAGACAATGGATTGTTGGAATCATGCTAGTATAAATGTCACGATGCCATTACACTATTTGTCTGACTTGTTATTACATTTTGCTGTATAATCAAACCATACCACTTTATACATATTTGATAATGTTGACCCCACATATAGTCAATTGTATTTTGGTATTGCCTACAATCCCCTTTTTCTTCCCCTCCTCCGATGCCTCCAGCTTGCCAATGCCCTAACCCACTAATGTGGGCTCAATGATGGTGGCCCTCCCATGCTTTGGAGAGGGACACAAGGCCCGTGTGGAAGTTTTTTTAGAAAGGCAGCAAGAGATCTATTACACCATGTTTACTTCCAGTTCTTGTTCTTAGCATCTAATTATTCTCTCAGCTGATCCTTCAACCTAGCCGGTTCATGTTTTGTTCTTACCGTCTATTAAAGCGTTTTTTTAGGTGTGGGCGTGTGAGTTGATTGTATTGGGAATAGGTCCTATGCCCTCTCCCTCATTTTTTCTCATATCTTAATGAAATGACAGGGAACTCTCCTATGTTGTTTGAGAAAAAAAACGAAAGTTATACTAGATTTATTAACGTTGATATTGGCCTATCTGGTTCATAGGTAGCTGGAGCTGTTGTTGATGCTAGGTTGCCCCTTGAAAAGGTAGCTAAACAAGCAAGGCATGCATCTAAGTTGGTTGGTACAATGGAAGTTGCTCTGTCATGGTGTACAATTCCTGGTAAGGGAACCTCTGATCGTCTAGGTCCAAGATCAAATGGAACTTACTTGTGATGATATGTATTGGGAAAAATTGTAAGTTTACTTGTGATGATCCTCAAGCTGCAGACCGTTGAGATGTAATGTACTACTACTACATAATGTCCCTTGGTAAGATTGTATACATCAATTTTCAGCTGCATCTATTCTTCTAAACATTGGGTGTCTGTCATCTTTGCTAAAGTCCTGCAATGTCCATTCTGCAGGTTGTTGCAACTATGAGATGGCTGCTTTGAGGCCTGCATTTTAAGCAATTGTGAGTACATTTCATGTCTCGATAAAATCTAGTTTACCATGACCTGCACCTTCATTGGTGATTTTCGAATCTTGTTGATTTTGTTATCTGGAAACTACCAATAGAGTATTTTCTCACATACATAATACTCAATTTTGAGTTTAGAAAACCACACAGCTTCCAAAATATGCTCCAGCTACTTTAAAGTTGTGTTGGTGCACTACTGCACAAATAAGATGCATCCACATTATATTACTGATTTTTTTGTTTATTATTCTTATCCATAGTAGTCGTAGTGCTCTGTTCCTATTAATCTTTCCTATTCATAAAAACAAAACAAATAAAACATTTAGTTAATTACAATCAGCAATGATGTAAATTGCAAGTTTCCAGCCCCGCAATTTTTGTGTTGAGGATATGCAATATGTCCCTTTTCCTTGCAGGGGTTGCCTATTAGTAACCATATGCAATTTTAGTGCCTTAGGATTTGCTCTGCAGTCAATTTGTGTTGTTTTGGGTCTGTTATTAGTTTGGTCTGTTATTAGTTTGCTATTGTATATATTGGGGCTGTTGCAGTTCCTTGCATAGATTATTGCAGTTCCAGATTACTGTATTCATCTATATTTGTTGTTGTTATTTTGGGGCTGTTTTACAGAATATCCTTTTAGATTAGTTTAGAGTATTTGTTCATATTAGTTCTAGCAGTTTATATTTCCTTTGAATCATTACTTTGCTTGTGAAATGTTTATTCTATTTTTTCAATAGTTAAAAGGCATATGTGGTATTTATCTTTTATTTAGTACTCGAAATTAATAGTTCACTATGTCTGTGGTGATGCTTGTATTACTAGTGTTTTTTTTCCATTAGCTTTCTCTATTTGTAGTCATGATAGAATTTTGATATTTCTGATACATGGCTAGGAAGAGGCGTCCTAGTTTTGTTGAGATATTGAGCTCTTATGATTTAGAAGGCCAGGATGTTGAAGATGTTCAGTGCTCGCAGTTTCCAAGTGTTGATTCTGATCTCTATCGCTCCATCTCTTGCTCTGGAACTGATTATAACTGTGATGTAAGTGTACTGCATTTGTTTCTAATTTTTGTCCTTTTGTATGTTGGTGCACATAACATGGTTTGGTAATACTGAATTGATAGCTTTGACTCAACATGTTTTTTCCCTCTTGGCATTGTTGCGCAATAGCCTTTTTGAGTTTATGTGGCATGCCTTTCCCTGTAGTAGAATTGTAGGTTCTTTAATCTGGGCGTGGACATTTTTTTAATTTAGGCTTACTATTGAGTGAGAAATGTGACCATTTTCTTTTGTTTCTGCACCTGCCATCTTTTTGACAGTCAGCAAATGACTTGTGTATGGACTTAATCATAGTATGGACTTAATATGTAAGAACTACTAGTATAAGCTTATATCAATATATCATATGCTAGTTCACATGCCTAATGTCAAATATGAAATATCTGTACAATAATTTTCTCTTTTATTTTTGTACATCTTCTTTATGAGCTTACTTATTACTTCTATACTGTTCAACTTAATGGAAGACACTGTATATCTAGTCCATACATTTGGTATTATTGATTGTGCCTGTCAATGGTGTATGTGCACTCGTATGCATGGATATGTTTGTATTATTGTTACTGGGTATTGTAATGAGAAGTGCTGAGCCGACAATTATGATTAGTTTAGTAGAGGGCAGTGATGCATTGTTTATGTTATTTCTGTATGGAGCATGGAGTTGTCATGCCAGTCTTTTCATTGTAGCACTTTCAGTAACCCTAACCCTAATCTCCCCACCCTGCGGAGCTGATATTTTTTTATCTCTAACAGTAGTGTGAGCTTGCTTTTCCTTCCAATTGTTTGTTAGTAATGATTTATGATTTTTTAAATTTGTTGTTTTAAATTTTCATACTGTAGGACTCTTCTTCAAGTGGCAACTCAAGTTTCAATAATGTATTGTACCAGCAATGCTTGAGATATGTATGTATTATTTGAAGCCTATGTCATCACTTCCTGCATGATGACAAACCTGATGACCTACAGGAGCTGGTACATTCGCTCTCATATGTGTAAGTATAGCAAGCAGAGACTCGAAAAAACTTTTGCTAACCTTTGTCTTGTTATGAAACTTTCCTGCTCACAAGCGATTTCCTAGGACTTTATTTTAGGTACCAAAGGAGCACAACAACCATATCAGTTGGTAAGTTTACCTGGGCACCTTTTTTCTCTCTATTTCAAACTCTTATCACCTCCAGGAGCTTTTGTGTATCAGATCTGCTGGAAGTGATTTCCTTGTTTTGCCTGCCTACAGTTGCTCGCATCTGCTATGCACATCTCGCTGCTGCTTAGGTTGGCCAGTTCATAAAGTTTGATGAGATGTTGGAGACGTCCTCCAGCCATGACCGGCACACTTCAGCGAGCATCGTCCCCATCCAGGAGCTATCCCGTCTACATGAGAAAGTGAGTAACTCGATGTTGTTCTGCTGAGCAGGGGAATCTTTCGTGGTTTAACTTTTTGGTGGATGGTTGGGTCTGAACCCTGGTAGTTGTGTCAGGTGGCGGTAAACGCTCCATGAACTTGTTGCGGCACTTGGTGCTTGCCTCGCCCCAGGAAGACTTAACCTGGTAGTAGGATGTTAAATTTTAGTTTTTTAAGCACCGCTGCTACAGTTATGCTTGGGTGGCTATAATGCTAGCATGCCGCAACTATGTTGAGTGGCTTGTTGCAGCACTTGGTGCCTGCCTACCTCAGGAAGACTTGGAACCTGTTAGGGATGTCGTTAAACCAATCTTTTTAAGCGTTGCTGATTTAATTTGAGTTGTTCTGTGTTACATGATTTCCTTGTTCAATCAGAGTTCACAAAACGTCACATCTTGGAAAATATGATCAAGCTACTTTCCAGTTATTTTGGTGTAGTACTGTAGAAATAAGATGCATCCACAATATACTACTGCATATTAAAGTGCTTTGTCACTATTAATACCTGTTGTTGATGAAAACCAAACAAACTAAAAATTTAGTTACATAATTGCAATCACCAACAATGTAAATTGCGGCTATTGGGTACTGCAATTTTAGTTCTCAGTATATGCAATTGTAGTTCTTTTCATTGTAGGACTTTCAATAACTCCAACCATAGTCCCCCAAACTTTTCCTTTGTTTATTGTGATTTGTGCCAGCACAAAGCACATTTTTGTCCTTGTCCTTTCATATAAAAAAATGTTTCTTGTGATTTGTGCTAACATAACTTTTCCTTTGTTTATTGTGATTTTTGTCAGCCCACACCAAAAAAAAATTCTTTGTCCTTCCATAGAAGAAAATTTGTTTCTTGTGATTTGTGTTAACACACCTTGTCCTTTGTTTATTGTGATTTGTGCTAGCACACACTAAATTTTTGTCCTTGTCCTTTCATAGAAAAAATTGTTTGTTGTGATTTGTGCTAACACACCTTGTCCTTTGTTTATTGTGATTTGTGCTAGGACACACATCTTTGTCAATTATGATTTATGGCGACACATTTCATATATTTGTGCTAGCACACACCACATTTTTGTGATTATGTTTTATTGTAATTTGTGCAAATAAAGACCTCAGAAGCTAAGCTCCTCCTTTTTTCTGTAGAAGTTCTGTAATACTAAATTTGAAGCATAGAGATATACCAAAAGGAGAAGAATTCAGTTGCAAACTTTGAAGAACCAAAAAGGATTCTGTTAATTTCTGAATTTTTAGTTAAGTGTGAATGTGTACCCTATATGTTACCATGTTCTGCATGTTACTATGAACCATAGTCTGAATAAGATTGGAGTTACTGTATATTCTTCCTAGTTTCTGAATTTGTTACTGATTAGCTGAGATCGAAACCATCTTGTGATACGATCACAGACTCACTTCCGTGAATCCTTTTTTTAGTTTCATCGGAGGTGGCTCCGGATTGTACTTTGTACTTTGTGAAGCTTTCTTTGTGGAATGCTGGTTATGGAGCCGGTAAACGTAGACTAGTTGAGTGCTTTTAAGTTGTACTTTGTTTGTTTATTTGCTTGTGTGTTTGTGTGTATGTGTGTGGAGGAGGCACAGGTGTGTTAGTGTTACCATGGTTTGCTTGCCTCTAAATCATAATTGATGCACATTCTTTGCTTAAGCTGCAGTTGCCATCATGCCTAATTGAGCTCGGTCCCTCCACTAACAATGACATTGATGAAGCATTTTTGTTTTACCCTGTACTGCTTGTGTATAGCCTCATCCTCCTGTAGTTTTGGATAGCTGGGTTGTCTTGTGGCTGTTGTAGTGGAATAGTAGGAGCTCACATCTTTTAATTGTGTGTTGCATATACGCATACACTATACAAGAAAGTTGTGTTTAGTATCCATTTCTTGATTGCACATTTATAAGTAATAAATTGCACACTTAAAATACTGCAATTATGGTGTTTAACATGTGCAATATTCAGTCTTTATATATAACTTTGGCACTATTTTGTTTTCCTTTTTACATTTGATTAAGCAGGAAAAACATATGTTCAGAAAGCTTGCCTCTGTGGTTGAATCGGTTATTTGCCCCCACATTTTGGGTTCTCTGTTCTGTTTTTGTTTGCCATCTATAGATATTTGTTGACTTGCTGAACGAATATGTGAATATAAATGTTTGCCCACTGTCCAAATTAAACAAAAGGTTTGCTGGTAGCATTTGTCACTGGATAGTACCAAGCATGGAGATGTTTCAACTTTCTGTGCCTTAGTTGTTGTGCCAGCTTGGAATCTAGTTTCTATTTCTCTCTTACGGGAGTCCTGTTTGCTTTTATAGACACCAAGACCTATCCATCTGTTTCCTTTTCCTTGTAGCTTCGCTTCAAGCTTGGGCATGCTTTTGTTATCTCGGGCATCATAGAAGACAAGAAACGGTTTTTACTTCATTTGTATTGGCCTATTGGGTATCATAATGGGAATATGCATAAGAACATGATTTTGTATTTTCTTCTGTTGATCAAATTGTGTGGCCATAGTAGATTGCATAATGGCAAAATTCACCAGTTTTTACACTGATCTGGAATGAATCATGAAATGTGGATCGAAACTAGGAAAAGCACATGCTTTATTTAATTTGAACATTACGCTGACGACATCCAGTACAACAGCTGCCTTTCATACTTGTAGTGTACTGATCAGTCTGGGCAGGACATACTAACTCTTGTGATGAAAGATTACTTTAATTGATGTAACTTCTGAACAGTTATGGAATGAATTATAAAACATGGATTGAAACTAGGTGGAGCAAAGGCTTCCTTTTCATTGGACACTACACTTAGTTTATCAGGTACAGATGGTTTATCTCTTTGTGGCATGTCGATTAGGTTTTGGCGTTTGGTGGGGAAATATGGCTTTGAGGCATTGAGCAGAATAAGAAAATACTTAGGTTGGTGATGTGCATACCTACCATTTTGGGGAAAATCATTGGGGTACTGATGATGTTGGTCTAATTTATAGAAATGCCCTTTTAGATGTTTACGGAGAGTAGGGATACTTTTCATTCAAAAAACCCTTTTGTCCATTTAGGGGAACTGGAATACTTTTTATTCATCTGTGGGGAATCACCACCTGTTCATTGAGGGATACTTCTTATTCACCTATGGTGGAATCACCATCTGTTCACTATTTGAAACTTAACTTACTAGATGGAATCAGCTTTGCTGGCCCTTGAGCATAATTTCAGCAGGCCGAGTTATAACCTGACGTATGTACCTGAGCTCACCATCTGTTGAATAAGCTGTGATGGGAAACTTCTTTTATCGGGCAGAACCTCCTTTCGTCCATCCCTTTTCTTTCCTGTTTCCCCACCCATTCTGCTACTCTAGATTGTCCAATTGGGTGCAAGCCAACATCCTCAATCAATGATATGTACCTGTCCTCTTTCTCAGATTATAGCCTGTGGATTCTGTTTACGAGCTATTGAGGCTTCTTTTGAGGTGGTCAACGAGTACGTTCCTAGGCAGGCAGTATTGTGTTTCATTGTCTGAGACTTAACATTGATTGTCAGCTGCTCACTGGCCATGTGTTTACTCATGCAATTCTTGTGAAGCATCTGCAATTTGAATTTCTTTCTGGTAGTTAGGCACACCTTCTTCCCTACCAGTGGTCAGTATCCCTTGGCTTTTGGATAGCAAATCGGCTTCAAGTTTACAATTAATTAGAGAAGTTACCTGGCTAAGTTCCAGAAAGCATTGTATGGGGCCTGTTAGCCTGCCCAGCACTTCCTCCCTGTGAACAGAATCCTAATTTACACTATGACATGTTCTGATGCTTCTTTAGTTCATTATAATTCTTTACTTTATACAATATCCTTCTAGTATCTTTCTTGTATTATATGTTCATTTTCCAATGGTAGATTTTACAGCTGAAGTGTTGAGGGGATATTTTTGTTGTTTGGTATCTGATGGATGAAATGTTCTAACTCAACGCCTTCAAATGTTACATGATGTTTTTTTATACATATGTTTCGCAATTGAGTTTGCTGATATTCTTTTCAGGAATTTTTCTTGCAAGGCCGATTCATATTTGGACCTGATGTGAGATCCTTGTTTCTCACCATATTCCTCATCCTTGCACCAGTGGTGGTCTTCTGTATATTTGTGGCCAGACATCTTATCAATGACTTTCCTGATCATTGGGGAGTTTCAGTTATGGTCATAGTGATTGTCTTCACAATATACGTAAGTGCTGTTGTGCTTTCCAAACTTTTTCAAGGAATTTTGTGGAAGGTTGTCTGCAGTTAGTTATTTCATATGGCAGTTATAACCATGTTCTCTTGCTTGATAATTGGATGTTCTGGATAAATACGAACTATGGCAGTGTACAGCAAGCAAATTGTTAATACATGGGGTGGTCCAATTTTTTTTATGTTAGTTCACTGCTGTAAATCAACAATATACGTAAGTGCTGTTGTGCTTTCCAAACATGTGCTAGCTTGTGCTAAAACACATGTTTTCTTCTCTCTTGAAAATCATGTGTTATGCAAGCAACCAACAACCATGTGCTAGCTTGTGCTAAAACACATGGTTTTTGCTCTGTTACAAATTGTGTGTTTTGTAGCTAGCAAACAACCATGTGCTACCTTTTGTTGAAACACATGGTTGTTGGCTAGACAGACTCTTACGGAACCCCAAAGCTGTGCTACTCAAGTTTAGCATGCTACAGTTCTCAATATTCCTCACAAAGTCGAAAGAAGCACATAGTGACTGCGGTTGTTGCTGCATCAGTAGCTACATTTTCCATCCTTGTGTTGATGATTCTTGTTACGTTGAGTTGGTCCAAGAGATTTTCAGCAAATGCAAAGATACAACCGACAAGTGGCGGTATTAACATCAGAGCAAATAATCACCCACTTATTTCATACAAAGAGCTATGTCGTGTGACCAACAACTTTGACCAAGCAAACCTCATTGGGTTTGGTAGCTTTGGTTTGGTCTACAAAGCTACACTACATGATGAAACACCAGTGGAGGTCAAAGTGGTAGACCAATCCAAGGTGGGAGCACCGAAGAGCTAGGTTGCAGAGTGTGAGACTCTCAGAAATGTCAGGCACCGCAACCTCATAAAGCTGGTCACGGTTTGCGCAAGTGCTGATTTTGCTAGCAATGACTTCCATGCTGTGGTCTATGTGCTAATGAGCATTGGAAGCCTGGAGGACTGGATCCACCGCCATAAACGCCACCAAGATGGGACCGGGCTCAATGCTGAAGAGGTGCTCAACATCCCGTTCGCTTCGCTGAAAAAACAAGCCAAAACACTGTTCCGGCTGATTTGTTGTGAGAGAGAAACACTGTTCTGGCTAAAAAAAATAAGCTGAAAAAGATGGATTATAAGATAAGCGAACAGAGGCAAGTCATTGATGCTGCCAGCGCGCTGGAGTACATGCAAAATGACTGTGGGGGGCAGGTTGTGCACTGTGACATCAAACCCAGCAATGTGCTGCTGGATGGAGACATGACTGCAAAAGTTAGTGACTTTGGTTTAGCCCGGTTGTTAGCTCCAGTGCAACCAGAACAACAATCAATTTCCAGTATTCATGGAATCAAGGGCTCCATTGGATATATTCCACCTGGTAGTACATTATTCCTCTATACTTCTAATACTCATGCAAAGAAAAGTATTTACTATATATTGTGCATATTGCAACCAGTACTACTCATCATTGTGTTTATATTTCAACCCTAAACCTGTGTTATTCATAATATGGATATGGGAGTAAACCATCAACAAGAGGTGATGTCTACAGCTACGGCGTAATGCTCCTCAAGATGACTGGCAAGAGCCCTCTCGAACAGAGCTTTGGAGCTGAGGGGAAATCAATCTCATAAAATGGGTGCCAGATCATTTCCCCCATCGAACTCACGAAGTAATTGACAAGCGACTCATCCTGAGGAAAACGAACATAACTTGGTAGTTTTAAGAATAGAGAATGAGAAATTTAGAAATCTTATTCTATTACTCTATTTTTGTAGATATTTTATCTAAAAATGGCTAAATCATAGATTTTAGAATTTGGAATCTAATTTTAAATGATCTCTTGGAGCTACTCTTAGACAATATGCACATTAGGGGGCGCAAGCAGCAAAGGCGATTGGGGTGGGACGTGTCGTCGCCCAGTCCAATCATCACTGCTTGTAGGATTGTATATTGGGCAGCATAAGTGGCGTGGCCAGGGCAGGCCCTAAAAATTAGGGGCCCTCCTAATCTGAGCATCTCCAACAGTACCTAAAAAATTCTTCCTAAAATCATTGAGTTTTCCAAGTCCCAAAACGATATTGGAAGCATCAAAGATGGGTTTCTCTAATAGTTTTCTAAAAAAAGCACTCCTAAAAAATAAAAAAACAAACCCAGTGGCATTTTCGTAAATGGCGTCATCTAAAGGTACCAAAAAAAGCATCGTGTGCGTCGCTGCGGTTCGACTGCTCCTCGGACTCGGCGAGGGGCGCGATGTCGGAGCCGACGGGCGCTGACTCGCCGGCCGGCACCAGGACCGTGGCAAGGATGCTGTGCTGCTCGAGCAGTCGAGCTCATCACCGGCCGCCGCGCCATCAACTGCCATGTTCGCTTGACTTATAAGCCGTACTTTTTCAGCCAACGAACATTATTTTTCTCAAACAACAAATCAGCCAGCCAAGTGAACAGGACAAATATCGCCGGCCGTCTGGCAAGCTTTAAAAGGCACAGGGCCGCGTCATCCAATTGCTGTGCAGCGGCACGAGCACGATGGGGCGCGTGGCTGTGGGTGCTCGTGAACGCTGGATTGGTGGTGTCTGAGCTCCGGTTGATTCCGTAGTGGATGCGTCCGTGGGGGCCGGGGAGCTCACGTGGCTTTATGTTGGAGCATGCGTGGCGAGTAGCGGTGTGTCCGGACGCCGGCGATAAGCCTCTGCGGCGAGGAGCGTGCAGTCGATACTGGACGCCCAGGGTGCGGGGCGGATACGCGGACGCGACCGCGCGCGTATCTTTACGCGCAAACAGCTCGGTTTTCCCAAATGCTAAGACATGGGGAAGTGGGATTAGGAGAGGTTAGAGATTGATTTTTTCCAATCTTACTAAAAATCCTAGATTAGGAGAGTATTTTGAGGACTCTTGGAGATGCTCTCAGTAATTAGTGACTAAGCTTAACTAATTTGAGCCCAGTTAGTCTAAGTGTCAGTTACATTTTTTTAGTTCTTTATGCAGCTTACTAGAATCAATGTGCAAACATTCACCAATTATCTACATTGCGATGTTCTAACTCTCGAGTTCACTATGACTACTCGTCTTCCACGTGATAATTCATTATTGGACCCGGCATTGGCATCCACTGACACTCAACGGCCAATGCATACGGCACGATGACAACGAGGAGGCGACACTTGCCATGACGAGTTCCTCCTAGCTGCCACTAGTTGGCCAGTTAGTCCTTCCTGTTGGTATCGACATGACTTCTCAATTTTCATTCTGATCTAACTTTTCAATTAAGATAATAGTGTACTTTCTTGACTAGTAGTTCAATGAATGGTTGAGAAGGTGGTTAAATACCTATTTTATGTAGTTCTTATTATTGAAAATTGTAAGCTGTATAATGGAACCTAATTTAGTTATTTTATTTGTCAAGATATAGTAACATCATTTGGGGCCTGGCTGATTGGATCGGTAGTGTTAAGTTCACATGCCCATGACAAGAGTTTTGGTTTTTCCACTATTAATATTTAATAAACAAGAACATAAACATAGGTTGATTATAAGTTGCTTAAGCTATCACCAATATAAATGTGTGAATGTTTAACATAGACGGTTTATGTAAAACAGTCGTATCTATTAATTCATTTTCAGTGGTGGCTTAGTAACATAAACCATATATAAAAAATATTTTTAAAAATTCAAATGTTCCCTGTCATATTATAATCAGTAAAGCATAATTTAACATATAGTTATGAATAATTAATTAATCTAATTTAATAAAGAAATTCACCATCTAGATCTAGATAATGAAAATCTAGGTCTAGATCTATAACTACTCCACTCATGTATGGAGATTTTTTTAACGCTTTTTGTAAATTAATTTTAAATCTAACACTTTTTTTCAAAACTAACACTTTTGGCCGCGCCTATTGCCATGGCGCGGCGAAACGCCTGTGCCGCGCCATGCATGGTGGCGCGGCAGCAGGATGACGTGGCGATGACCGGGGCTGCTGACCGGTGATGTGGTAGGGTCTGCCGCGCCACCGATCTTGGCGTGGCACTGACGTGCCACGGCGCATGGCGCGACAGGACCTGGACATAGACAGAAGATCGGCTGCTGTCGGTGAGGATCGGTAGCGATGCGACCATGGACCCCGGCTTCCTCGACCCCTCGCCGGTGGGCTCCGACTAGGCGCTCTAGTCCAACATGAGGTCGCGCAGCACGGTCGACTACTACGCGTCTAACCAAGGTGCCTTCTTCGGCGATTTCGTGGCGGCGATGACCAAGCTCGGGAGGATCAGGGTCAAGACGCCGGCCACCGGCGACGAGATACGCCGGGACTAATGGTTCCTGAACTAGTTGCTAGTTAATCTCGCCGGCAGTGCTGCCACGACGCATTGAAACGAATATGAAGCAAATAAATGAAGTCCGTGCGCAAGTTGACAAGCTGCCACATAACATTTTCATTAGTTCGACATAAGTTCGACATAACATAACCAACTAAGCCTGCAAGTTTCGGACGATAATATTCGTTCGACCTAACAAACTAAGACCCAGGAGTGTAAGGATCTCTCGGACGCCTCTGTCTCTTCGGATTTGTTGACAACACATTGGGAGTGTAGCCAACGTCGGTGTGGTCGCGTTGCCGGTGCATACGGCTCATACCATGCAAGTATATGATATGCACGATTACTTATAATATTTATGATCGTTAGTTCATGGAGCCTACGTATTTAAAGAAGCTACCTTTGTTACTACCTATGAGGCTCCTTGGGTACCAAACAGGGCACCACCAAGCTGAGACATGCCGATCTCGTCCTGCGGTCAAGGGTCCCACTGGTGGTGCTGTCTGCGGAAGCCCGAGGGGTCATCGTCGTGGTCGTCGTCATCATCGTCCTCGCTTGCAGGGTCCTTCCTAGTGCTATGATGTGGTGGTGTACGCACTGCGGAAGTGGCACATGTCACCAGCTGAGAAGAGTTGGCTGGTGTCATCAAAGAGCCAGAAGAGGTGCCACCCGACCGCACCGGGACTGCCGGTTCCACCCATGGAGTGTCCATGCAGCTCAGCTTCTGAGCTAGCTTTCTGCAGCTCTGCTTCACCTTCTGTATAAATAGACGTTAAAGTTAGTGCATTTCCCAAACGCATATGCACTAAAGAAACATTTTCAGAACAGATAAGGTTATGTTTACCTCCACAAAAGCCTCGAGAATGCCTGGCCCCTGCCCTCTAGACTCATGAAGCCTAAACGCTGCTTCGTTGGACATCCTTGACAATTATGTCACCTAGGTACAGAAATACGGTTGGACAGTTTTAGTACACATACTTAATACCAAATGGATAACAAATTGTACCATTCGAGTATCTTACCACGTATCTTTGAAGCGGAGCTCTCTGTAGCTATGTGTCGGCCCTAGTGGCAACGTCGTACACATCTTCAATCACATCTTCCTCTGAGTCCTTGTTAATCGCCTCCTCAGTGTACGAGGGCTTGATATGTGTCCTCTTAGACCTGTGAAGCCACCGCAGGTACTCGTCGAAGGTGTGCTGGTCGTGTGGGGGACCTGCATGGACCGACAACCGTTCCCTAGTCTGCCACAACTGGATGTACGCGTTGTGTGTCATGCGTCAATCCTTGGTCTTGTACCTCTTCCTGCGGTCATACCTGCAACAAAACGATGTTAGTTGTACCACACACGCCTCTGAATTGTAGCTTTGTTATTAATCGATAACGCACCCGTGCAATTCTTGGTTGATGGAGTAAAGCGGTGGTGGGCAGCCTGTCATTCTTCCAAACTGTCTGCAGACCCTGATGGGCAAGTGAATCTCGACCACGTGGAAGAAAATAAGAGGGACGTTGCAGCGATACTCGTGTGACTCATCCCTAGTGATAGGACTCAGATAGTACTCGAGCTCCGGAGCATCCCAAGGACACCAATGCACCTGAACATTTCATAATTGAGTTAGGTTGTGATATAGTGTACATCGAACAAGACACATGTATGATAGTAAAGAGAGCGTGACATGGTGCTATGTTAGGACGTCGAAACCGTCTGTGTACTCCTTGTACTTACGCCTCGCATTCCCTCTAACTAACTCTGCTTTCGTCCAGATATACAGAGCTGTAGGGAGTGTATCCTGCCCGTTCCATTACTGCATTGAACACGATAATGAATTAGCCGTTAATAATTTTATCATATGTAACTGCCTCGAAGAATATGGTGAACCGAAGTACTTACCGGTAAACCAGTAGCAAGGGGCCTCCCAACGGGCCATTGTTCCCAACACCAAACCTAGAGTAGGTAGGAGCAAGCCCCAAGGTTCGCATACCCTGAGGTGCGATGGCAGGCAACGCATAGCTGTCGGTACGTCCATGTCAGGACTGCACTGCCCCAGCTGTACGCCGCTATGTTCTCCCATGGCTGGCGTAGTATGTCAAGGAAGATCCAGCTGATGGTGTTGCCCGAGGCATCTAGGAAGAGGAAAGCACCAAGGAAGTGCCAAAGCCAAACTCTAGCGAACCTGTCGATCTGAGCCTCCTCAGCTTGTGGGTCCAAGTAATCAAAGCGCTCTGTGATCCAGGACGACGAAACACCAGAACTTTTCCTGAAATTCACCAAAGAAAATGAGACCCGATGGCTGCAGGAAAGCAATGCAACTATTAAATAGACTTGAATTGCTCACTTATTTTTTCTTTGAAACCTCGTCGTCCGGTGAAAGAAAGCCAGTGAACTGAGCCACCAGACCCCTCCAGTGATCGTTGTCAACTATACCTGTCACTGGAAGTCCTCCCAACCAAAGGCCAAAGATAGCCTTCACGTCCTGCATGGTCAAGGTCATCTCGCTGAAAGGTAGGTGGAACGTGTGGGTCTCAGACCTCCACCTATTATAAGAATAGAACGACGGTTAGTTGACTCAAATTTGTTATAAAAATGTTTACGTACAAAGAAGGCACTCGTACCTGTCTACAGTTGTAGTAAGTAGTGCTAGGTTAAGGGGCGGAAGACCATAGTTAACAACATGGACAAGTTCAAGGAAGCCGGCACGCCGTATATACGGCGCGTAACGCTTGTCCCACTGGTGCGCCCTGGTGTGCGTGCGGGGCCTCAAAGGAGGCAAGGCCACCTCTGCGTCGGTGTCACTCAAGATGTATGCTCGGTGCTGGTCGTCGTACTCCACCTCAAGAATGGGATACAACGGGTGCTGCGTGGGAGGGGTCATCCTATTACAAATTGATAAACAAAGGGTTAGAGTATTCAAATTAACAATATTTAAATTAACATTATGTAGCATTGCAAAATTTGAACAACTTGTTATGCAATACGAACACAATATGAAAGCACATGTATATATTCAAAGTAACATTAACAGATATATTAAACAACTTCACTAGGAAAATAAGCATTTGATGAAACTTCATCAAGTCATCCAAATCGAGGCATCACGCACTACTAAGTACCGACACTTGAAAACTAGTATCTATACCCAAAATCCCTAACTAAATAACTAACTATAAACTAAATAATAAAAACCTAATCAATCCCTAAACCCAAAATCCTAACTAACAGTAACCTAAACCCTAACTACCTAACCAAACCTTAACTATACTACAACACACAACCTCAAACCTAAAAACTACCTACCTAAATAAACAAATTCACTAACCTAACTATCCTAAATCACTAACTATCCTAAATCAATAACAATCATAAAACTCTAACTATCCTAAATCACTAACCTAACTATCCTAAATCACTAACTATCCTAAATCAATAACAATCATAATAACATGAAATTGAGAGGGAGCTACCTTGATATGAGCGGGCGGCCGTCGGGGCGGCGGGCACCGCGCGACGTCGGGGGGCGCTCCGCGGCGTGCGGGCGGGTGGGCTCGCTCGCGATATTTATCTGGTCCTGCCGCGCCATGCGCCGTGGCGCGTCACTGTCGCGCCAAGATCGGTTGACGCGACAGACCCTGCCACATCACCGGTCAGCAGCCCCGGTCGTCGCCACGTCATCCTCCTGCCGCACCACCATGCATGGCGCGTCACAGGCGTTTCGCCACGCCATGGCAATAGGCGTGGCCAAAAGTGTTAGTTTTGAAAAAAAAAAACAGTGTTAGATTTAAAATTAGTTTACAAAAAGTGTTAAAAATAAAAAAAAATTATGTATGGATCAATAATTATGAAATTGATGATATATAATGGAAGAAACATGCTTTGCATTCCCCCTCCATACACACACCCCATAAAACCTAGATCGAATCAGACCATAAATTATGAAGATTCATCCAAAAAAAATAGGACATATGCATTAACTAAACTTCTTGAGCAACCTCATTTAGAGAAATGAAGATCAAAACCTACTCTTGTATTTTGCATGTTTGAATCTCTAGGGACATCTAGAATGGGGGGGCTTGCTTGGTTAGTACAGTACTCGTCGGGGAGGAAGAATGGTATTTATAGGGCCTGTCTGGCACAGCTCAGCTTCACTAGTAAAACTGGATTTTTTTAAAACAGCTTCATGAGCAACTTTTAAGGTGAAGCTGAGCTGTTTTGAAAAAATTGTTTGGCAAAACAGCTTCACCAACAGCTTCATACATGGATGGGAAAGAGAAATGAGGAAAAGAACTAGGATAAACTACTTTTTTCAGCTTCATCCCAACTCATGTCTTTGTGAGAGGAGGAGAAAAAACAACTTTATGGATAAAACTATTTTAGAAATGAGTGTTTGGCAAATAAAACAGCTCACAACAGCTCGTGAAGCTGTTGTGAGCTGTGCCAAACAGGCCATAGAGTTGTTTGTATAATCAGTAGGTTAAGAAAAACACTAGTGTAAATGTATCTACAGTGGCGTGAACCTTAAGAAAACTGCCCGTGTAAATCCTAGATCTACACTTGGGGTAACACTTAAGCTAACTGTCAGTATAGATATATTTTACACTAGCGGTAGTGATTTACCCTTTGTGGTTTTCTTAAACCTACCTGCACTGATGGTTCATAACCATGGGCCCACTCTTCTCTTTCTATTGACTCCTAGTCTTTATGAATCGTCTATGAAAAAAAACTAGACGTCAGCCAAAAAAAAAACTATTTCTGTATTAGTGAAAGGGGCCCATATGTCATAGGCTCTTGCAGAATTAATTTTATAAACATGAGCCATTCATACGGCCTCCAAAATAAAGTGTCACGCAAATATTGATGCTACTTTAATTAATCCTAACATATTTCTTAGTAAAAATAATCATCAAACACTGAGCACATGATGATTTTCCCCCCACCCTACATACCCAAGACTGTCGGTCTATCTTGAGGTCGTCGACAGGCATCAACTTCAGAGTGGAGTGGAGCCGCCTTTCCCTTTGTTTCGACATGACTGTTTCCGCACCAGTACCCAACAAGACAATGGTCATCAGTTCCAGAACACCGTTTTAGACCCGCTAGTGCTGATTTCCCCGGTCTGTGATAATGATATATAGAGCTGTCCTGAAATATTGGCTTGAACACATCTGTAATGATGCAATGCAAGGGCGGTAACCAATCGCTTTTGACTGAAGAAACCTGAACCCATCTCGGTACTCCCTTCATATGAAACTGCAGCTGGATCAGTAAATCCGGTATCTCTGCTGTGGCTCAAAGACTTTAGCAGCCATGCTGCTCTTCACAAGCAGATGCCGCCTCCTCCAGCTGTTACTGTTAGTGCTCTCCACCACCACAACTAACCGTGCAACTGCTTCCTCATCTTCATCCACGGGCCGCGAGGTAAGGGCCTGTATGGCTAGCCGGCTGAAGCTATTTTGTTGTGAGAAAAAAACACTATAGATTCTAGCTGATAAGTCAAACGAACAGGCCCTGACTCTTCTTGATTTCAAGGCCAAGATCCCCTGCCACTCCGGCGTGCTGGACTGGACTCGTGGAACTAGAGCACCCGCTACCAGGGTTTTCTCTACGGGTATTTTTAAAATCTTGGTGGTCACCGATAAATAGAAATATCGGATATATCAGATATTTATCGGCAATAAAAAACTTTCACACAAAATTTACAAAAATTGGTTATTTTTGTCCAGGAAACCATGTATATCATTTTAGATAAAAAAACAAAAATGAATCCATACTATAATCTATAGTACAAAGAACCCTTTTCACCGCACACGGTCGTCTGGATGATTGGACTATAAACTATATGCCCCTTAGCAACGCTGACATTTTTCTAGTATATCTGATGGAGGAAAGGTTCCGCTAACCAACTCATTTAGTGGAGAAATGGACTTGGCGAATGACCCATAAACAAAATTTGACTAATCAATACTTCCTTTTGGACTGGACTTGCTACTTGATGGAATAATGGCACGCGCGTGCATAGAGCACAAGCACAGCTGCCCAAGTTGTGAAGTGTTGACGCACTCTGCATGCTATTTATGAAACCCTTGACTTCCTGAGCGCACAATGCTACTAGCTACCAGAGGCAAGGAGACCATTCTCTGTACTGGCTCAAATCCCTCAGCACCTAGCAGCCTAGCTATGATGTTCCTGCAGCTGCTTTTGCTGCTCTCCGCTATAGCAACCAACTGTGCAAGTGCAACCGCTACCGCTTCCTTGCTAAACCATAATGGTGACGAGGGAGCTCTTGTGGCTTTCAAGGCCAAGATCTCCCGCCACTCTGGCGTCCTGGACTCGTGGAACCAGAGCACCAGCTACTGCAGCTGGGAGGGCGTCACCTGCGGCAGGAGGCACTGGTGGAGGGTGGTAGCCCTGAACCTCAGCTCCCAGGGGCTCGCCGGCAGCATCTCCCCCGCTATCGGCAACCTCACCTTCCTGCGCTTACTTGACCTGAACTACAACAGCCTTCAAGGTGAGATCCCTGCCAGCATCGGCTCCCTCAGGCGCCTCCGACACCTTTACCTGAGGCAAAACACGCTCACTGGTGTCATCCCAAGTAACATCAGCCGCTGCATCAGCCTCCGTGAGATTGTCATCCAAGACAACAAAGGCCTGCAGGGAAGCATCCCAGTCGAGATTGGCAGCATGCCGGCGCTCTCGGTTCTAGCGCTGGACAACAACAGCATTACCGGAACCATCCCGTCGTCTCTTGGGAACCTTTCCCGGCTGGCCGTGTTGTCCTTGGAAGCCAACTATCTTGAGGGATCGATCCCTGCAGGCATCGGGAACAATCCGTATCTCGGTTTCCTTCAGCTCGCCCTTAATAATCTCTCCAGTCGGCTCCCTCCTTCCCTATTCAACCTTTCCTCTGTTTATATCTTTTATGCGGCTTTAAACCAGCTCCATGGCCATCTACCATCTGACCTGGGGAAAAGCCTTCCGAGCATCCAACAGTTTGGGATTGGAGGAAACCGATTTACTGGAGCTCTTCCGCCATCGCTAACCAACCTCTCCAGGCTCCAGCTTCTTGACTTGGGAGGTAATAATTTTACTGGAGTTGTTCCTGCTGAATTGGGCAGATTGCAACAACTTGAAGTGTTTGTTCTGGAAGATAACATTTTAGAAGCAAACAACGAGGAAGAGTGGGAATTTATTGATTCTTTGGTGAATTGTAGCAGATTAAAGATACTGCGCATTGGATGGAACAAATTTTCAGGAAAGCTGCCAGGCTCATTGGTTAATCTGTCTACTAATCTCCAGCGGCTGCAGATTCCCAGCAACAGCATATCCGGTGCCATCCCACCAGATATAGGAAATTTGGAAGGTCTTCAGATGCTTGATTTTGGTGAAAACTTACTCACTGGGGTCATTCCTGAAAGCATCGGGAAGCTTACACGATTGCAGATGCTAGGCCTCTATGTAAACTACCTCTCAGGACATCTACCATCCTCCATCGGAAACATTTCTAGTCTACTTCAACTTAATGCAAGCGGCAACAGCTTGGAGGGGCCAATTCCACCAAGCATTGGAAACTTGAGCAAACTTTTAGGCTTAGCTCTGCAAAATAACAACCTTACTGGATTGATTCCTAATGAAATTATGGAACTGCCATCAATCTCAATGGTTCTCGATCTGTCCAACAACATGCTGGAGGGACCACTTCCATTAGAAGTCGGTGGTTTGGTAAATCTTGAAGAGCTTCTCCTGTCAGGAAACAAATTGTCAGGTGAGATACCTGATACTATTGGCAACTGCAGGGTTATGGAAAACCTCTTACTGGATGGCAATTCATTCAAAGGAAGCATACTTGCTACGCTCAAGAACATGGTAGGCTTGACTGTACTTAATTTGACGGACAACAAACTGAACGGAAGCATCCTTGGAAACCTGGCTATCCTTACCAACCTACAGGAGTTGTATCTTGGGCACAACAATTTATCCAGAACAATCCCAGAGCTTTTAGCTAATTCAACATCGCTGATTCGTCTAGATTTGTCCTACAACAATTTGCAATGTGAAGTACCAAAAGGAGGAGTTTTCAAAAATTTGACAGGACTATCAATTGTTGATAACAATGCGTTATGCGGGGGGATACCACAGCTCCATCTGCCAAAATGCCCAAGCTCTTGTGCAAGAAAGAATAGGAAAGGCACACCGAAGTTTCTTAGAATAGCAATCCCAGCGATAGGAAGTCTCATATTGCTTTTTCTGGTTTGGGCTGGATTTCACTACAGAAAGTCCAAGACTGCACCGAAGAAAGATCTGCCAGCACAATTTGCAGAGGTAGAGCTTCCAATAGTTCCGTACAATGATATACTGAAAGGAACAGATGGATTTTCAGAAGCAAATGTGCTAGGAAAGGGAAGATATGGTACAGTATACAAGGGCACACTAGAAAATCAAGCCATTATCGTCGCCGTAAAGGTGTTTAATGTCCAGCAATCAAGATCCTACAAAAGCTTCCAGGCTGAATGTGAGGCACTAAGAAGAGTGAGGCACCGATGCCTTCTAAAGATCATTACATGTTGTTCTAGCATCAACCACCAGGGTCAAGACTTCAGAGCACTAGTCTTTGAGTTCATGGCTAATGGCAGCTTAGATAGATGGATCCACTCAAATTTAGAAGGCCAAAATAGACAAGGAGCGCTCAGTCTGTCATAGAGGTTGGATATCGCTATGGACATTGTGGATGCTTTGGACTATCTTCACAACGGTTGCCAGCCATTGATCATCCATTGTGATCTCAAGCCAAGTAACATTCTTCTCAATCAGGACATGAGAGCTCGAGTTGGAGATTTTGGCATTGCTAGAGTTCTAGATGAAGCAACAAGCAAACATCCTGTGAATTCCAGTAGCACCATAGCAATAAGAGGTTCCATTGGATATATTGCTCCAGGTAACTAAAGTTATTTTGTTTCATGCTTCAAATAATAGCATCTATCCCTATTAGCTAATCAATATGTGTTGCTGCATGGGTTAGTAATTGTTAAAAAATAAGTCAGAAATTCATGGATAATCGGGTTAGAGCTCAACAAAATTGCTTATCTTTGCTCTTTCCCATTTGCTCGTATGCTTGCCTTTAGTTTGAATCTTAGCTTCCCCTATGTGTTGGATATAGAAACTGGCATTCAATGCTTCCCTCAAACATGTACCCATCGTCTGCGACACACATCATGCATTTATACCATAAGTGGATAACTTGGAAAATATATATGGTTACTTTTAAAATAGTTTTTTTAAACAGCAGATGCATGCTATTAGATTTAGACTCAGAATTAGTTTAAAATGTTTATAATAACAACACAGGTGGGTTATTTTAAGTTAGTTTTCACAATGTCATATGTTGGTAATTTAAATATACAAGGTAGGAAAGGCCATTTAAGAATGTTTTTATAATGGCCGAGGTGTGTAATTTTTTAGAAAGCACAATATACCAAATGCATATTATCACCACTGGTAACTATAGTATACTGAATTGATGGCTGACGCCTTTTATTTTTGTGAGAACATCTCAGATTTACTTTTAGTTATGGCTTATTGTCTTGTGAGCACTAATATGGAGGCTCTAATAGGATTATCCAATTGCTAATAGTAAGATGCACATCTAGTCTTTGAGTTTTATACATATATATATGCCTATGTATCCTCATATTTCATTCCACTGCAGAATATGGACAAGGACTTGCGGTGTCAACATCTGGAGATGTGTTTAGTCTTGGCATCACTTTGATCGAGATGTTCACAGGGAAGAGCCCGACAGATGATATGTTTAGAGATGGGATAAGCTTGCATTATTATGCCGAGGCAGCTCTTCCTGACAAGATTATGGAGATAGCAGATTCCAACATCTGGCTGCATGATGGAGTAAATAATAGCAATGATACAAGACATATAACAAGAACCAGGGAATGTTTGTCGGCCGTCATTCAGCTTGGTGTCCTTTGTTCAAAGCAATTGCCCATGGAGCGATTGTCAATGAACGATGCTGCTACAAAGATGCATGCTATTAGAGATAAATATATTTTTACTCAATAATAAAATGGTGTTAGTTCATATTAGTCACCACTACCTAATACTATCATGTTTCTCTAAATGTATTGTTGAAGTCTATAATATATTTTCTTATCTTTTTTCTAGTAGTAATATCTCCTTCTATTAATATATCTACCCAGGGAGCAACCCCCTCCTGTTATGTAAAAATGTATACATATTTGATTATTTTGGGGATGAGCTGTACATGATTTTTATCAATTTTGCTGTGTTGTCTTTTATCATAGGATGATAGGCATCATCATTGGTTAAGATGTTGGTGATCCCAAAAGATAATGGGTTGGTTGGAATCATGGTAGTATAAATGTCACGATGCCATTACACTATTTGTCTGACTTGTTATTACATTTTATTGTATAATCAAACCATACCACTTTATACATATTTGATGATGTTGAGCCCACATATAGTCAATTGTATTTCGGTATTGCCTACAGTCCCCTTTTTCTTCCCCTCCTCCGATGCCTCCAGCTTGCCTAATGCCCTAACCCACTAATGTGGGCTCAATGATGGTGGCCCTCCCATGCTTTGGAGAGGGACACGCCCGTGTGGAAGTCCCAAATTGGTTTTGATAATTGAGTGACAACCTTAGGTGGTACACAAGGTTGAGCAAGATATAGAACCATGGTGAAGATGTGGCTTGGTCATGTGATCATAGTGCCCATGTCACCTACCGCACCCCTCCACTGCCCCCTCGCCGTCGCCGTTCTCCTGCTTCCTCTCGTCGTCGCCTCCGCGGCCACCGATTTCGATTTCTTCCACCACGTTCAGCAGGTAGCTACAATCTCCGGTCGATTGCCATTGCCGCCACGTCCAGCAGATTGTTTTGGATAATTGGATATGCAACATGCACACTGTTTTGACTGCGGTTACTTGCTTGTACAGTGGCCCGGCTCTTACTGCAACACAAACACAAATGCCACCTGCTGCTTCCCGGGCGGCGGGAAGCCGGCGGCGGGAAGCCGGTGGCGGACTTCGGCATCCACGGCCTCAGGCCAGAGTACACCGCATGCCAGCCAGACGCCGTGAACCCCAACAAGACCAGCTGCTGGCCGGACTCCTGCAACGCCACCGCTCCTCTCGACCTGTCTCAGGTACGTACACGGTGCACTACCATTCAGTACCGGTGCACCCACAGATATCCTCGCACTCTGCACCATCCACCATGGCCATGGTCTGACGGCACTCGGCACTCGCACTCTGCAGATCAGGGACTTGGACAGCGACCTGCGCCGAAACTGGGGGACGCTGTCGTGCAAGAACAGGGACAACTTTAGTGTGTTCAAGCAGCACCCGGGACGCCGTGGCCGCGGCGACGGGCTCCGCCGATGGTGGAGTGCAACCGCAACGGGCGCAACGAGACGCAGCTGTACCACCTTGCTCTGCGGCTCCGCTTCAATCATTGTGCCGTCACCTACCGCACCCCTGCGTTGGCGGCCATCAAACAGATGCGTGAGCAGGGGCGAATCCAGGATATCATGTCATTAGGGTCAAGGACTAAGCATCGGGGTCAAACACAGGTTGATTTTCTATTTGAAAGAGTAATTTGCAGGTGGATTAAAGAACTTTAAGGGCCCGTTCGTTTCTAGCCCGGAATGGCGTGGAAGTATTCCAGGCCTAGAACCATTTCATATTTTGTACTGGGCTGGAAATGTTCCTGGCCATTCCAGGCCGGGAATGCCTAACCGAACGGGCCCTAAGTGTATTTCTGGCAAGTTATCGGGGTCAGCTGACCCCGATGGATACACGTAGATTCGCCCCTGTGCGTGAGTCGGAGACCGTTGGGGGAACGGGGACGGGGATAGGATTGAGGGCGTCGTTGTGGGCTTCGGAGAAGGGAGACACCGGACACCGCATGGTCCTTATTGGGCTTCGGCTAAATTACAAGAACAGGCTTAGATGCTTAATGAAATAAGAAGGAAATTAAAGCCCATTCGGCCCAAGTCGTGAAGTCGTCTTCAACCTACGAACTCAGCCCCTCATATACAGTAGAACAATGGCAGAAAACTAGAAACTCCAAGGAAACTTCAAGGGGGGCTCGGGGGGGGGGGGGGGGGGCTCTGTGGGATCTGCAGTGGTAGGGGGGCTTGAGCCCCTCCTGCTCCACCGCTGGATCCGCCCCTGTCTCTAGGGACGTCTAGAATGGGGGGGGGGGGGGGGCTGGCTTGGTTAGTACAGTACTGGTTGGGGAGGAAGAATGGTATTTATAGGGCCTGTCTGGCATAGCTCAGCTTCATTGGTAAAGCTGTTTTTTTTAAACAGCTTTATGAGCAAGTTTTTAGGTGAAGCTGAGCTATTTTGAAAAAATTGTTTGGCAAAACAGCTTCACCAACAACTTTATGCATGGATGGGAAAGAGAAATGAAGGAAAGAGCTGGGATAAGCTACTTTTTTCAGCTTTATCCCAACTCATATCTTTGTGAGAAGGGGAGAAAAACAGCTCGATGGATGAAACTGTTTTAGAAATGAGTGTTTGACAAATAAAACAGCTGTTGTGAGCCGTGCCAAACAGGCCCACAGAGTTGTTTGTATAATCAGTAGGTTAAGAAAAACACCAGTGTAAATGTATCTACACTGGCGTGAACCTTAAGAAAACTGCCCGTGTAAATCCTAGATCTACACTTGGGGTAACACTTAAGCTAACTGTCAGTATAGATATATTTTACACTAGCGGTAGTGATTTACCCTTTGTGGTTTTCTTAAACCTACCTGCACTGATGGTTCATAACCATGGGCCCACTCTTCTCTTTCTATTGACTCCTAGTCTTTATGAATCGTCTATGAAAAAAAACTAGACGTCAGCCAAAAAAAAACTATTTCTGTATTAGTGAAAGGGGCCCATATGTCATAGGCTCTTGCAGAATTAATTTTATAAACATGAGCCATTCATACGGCCTCCAAAATAAAGTGTCACGCAAATATTGATGCTACTTTAATTAATCCTAACATATTTCTTAGTAAAAATAATCATCAAACACTCAGCACATGATGATTTTCCCCCCACCCTACATACCCAAGACTGTCGGTCTATCTTGAGGTCGTCGACAGGCATCAACTTCAGAGTTCGCGGACCGTGCTAGATCTGTTGGGGAGTGGAGTGGAGCCGCCTTTCCCTTTGTTTCGACATGACTGTTTCGACAAGACAATGGTCATCAGTTCCAGAACACCGTTTTAGACCCGCTAGTGCTGATTTCCCCGGTCTGTGATAATGATATATAGAGCTGTCCTGAAATATTGGCTTGAACACATCTGTAATGATGCAATGCAAGGGCGGTAACCAATCGCTTTTGACTGAAGAAACCTGAACCCATCTCGGTACTCCCTTCATATGAAACTGCAGCTGGATCAGTAAATCCGGTATTTCTGCTGTGGCTCGAAGACTTTAGCAGCCATGCTGCTCTTCACAAGCAGATGCCGCCTCCTCCAGCTGTTACTGTTAGTGCTTTCCACCACCACAACTAACCGTGCAACTGCTTCCTCATCTTCGTCCACGGGCCGCGAGGTAACTCTTCTCGATTTCAAGGCCAAGATCCCCTGCCTCTCCGGCGTGCTGGACTGGACTCGTGGAACTAGAGCACCCGCTACCAGGGTTTTCTCTACGGTTTTTTTTTAAAATCTCGGTGGTCACCGATAAATAGAAATATCGGATATATCAGATATTTATCGGCAATAAAAAACTTTGGCACAAAATTTACAAAAAATGGTTATTTTTGTCCAGGAAACCATGTATATCATTTTAGATAAAAAAACAAAAATGAATCCATCCTATGACCTATAGTACAAAGAACCCTTTTCACCACACAATGACGTCTGGATGATTGGACTATAAACTATATGTCCCGTAGCAATGCGGACATTTTTCTAGTATATCTGATGGAGGAAAGGTTCCGCTAACCAACTCATTTAGTGGTTAAATGTGCTTGGCGAATGACCCATAAACTGAATTTGACTAATCAATACTACCTTTTTGACTGGACTTGCTACTTGATGGAATGATGACACGCGCGTGCATAGAGCACAAGCACAGCTGCCCAAGTTGTGAAGTGTTGACGCACTCTGCATGCTATTTATGAAACCCTTGACTTCCTGAACGCACAATGCTACTAGCTACCAGAGGCAAGGAGACCATTCTCTGTACTGGCTCAAATCCCTCCGCACCTAGCAGCCTAGCTATGATGTTCCTCCAGCTGCTTTTGCTGCTCTCCGCCATAGCAACCAACTGTGCAAGTGCAACCGCTACCGCTTCCTTGCCAAACCATAATGGTGACGAGGGAGCTCTTGTGGCTTTCAAGGCTAAGATCACCCGCCACTCTAGCGTCCTGGACTCGTGGAACCAGAGCACCAGCTACTGCAGCTGGGAGGGCGTCACCTGCGGCAGGAGGCACCCGTGGAGGGTGGTAGCCCTGAACCTCAGCTCCCAGGTGTTAGGATCGGTGGCTCACCGTCCTAGGAACTCTCGGCTGCCGGCGATGCCCGGTGGTGTCCGATCACCACGGACTCGAACAGATCAAACAAAGTATAGAACGCAGAACACGGCGAGTTGGTTTACTGCGAATGGCGCAGCTTTACCCGATGCATTTCATTGATCTTATGTATGGCTCGATCCGACTTCCCCGCCACAGTTTGTTGCTGCGTGGTACGCCGTCTTTTGCGAACGTCCACGCGACAAGCACGGCGAACAACCCGTGGCGGAGTGAGCCTCCTGGACGCGGTCACGGCGCAGTGGTGTGCAAGTCTCCACCCCTGCCCGCGATTCTACGCTCGTACAAAACATGTTCATGCATCTAAGTAACAAAGTAATGCACCTAATGAATGGATACAACTTTGACACGATTACTGAAGGCCGAGCTCCAACAATTCACCCCCTTAATCGTGACAAACACTGACAACACCCAACCTCTGACGCATCTCGATGAACTTGACTCTTCCCAATGGCTTCGTCAGAACATCTGCTAATTGTCTGTCAGTGCTGGCGTGTTGAACTTCAGCAATTCCATCGCTAACACACTCTCTGATATAATGATATCGTGTGTCGATGTGCTTACTTCTCTCATGGTAAACTGGGTTTTTGCTTAACTCAAGTGCAGACTTACTGTCCATCAAGAGTTTGAACTTCTGAACTTGTTCACCTGTCAGATCAGCTATGAGCCTGGACAGCCAAACACCCTGACAAGCTGCTGATGCTGCTGCTATGTATTCGGCTTCACAACTTGACAGTGATACTACCCATTGCTTTTGTGATGACCAAGTCACCACATTGTCATTCAGGAAGAATAGGATCCCTGTAGTGCTTTTCCTCTTCTCAAGATCTCCAGCATGGTCACTATCAGAGTAACCCAAGAGTTTCAGACCTGAAATGGATTTCTTCTCAAACTTGCAGCCATAATAAGAAGTACCAGCAACATATCTCACAATCCTCTTGACTGCTGCCCAGTGTTCGAAAGTGGGAGATTCCATGAACCTACTCACCATCCCAACTGCAAAAGCAATGTCAGGTCTGGTGTTCACCAGATATCTCAAACTCCCAACTATACTTCTATAATTGGCCACATCTCTCACTAGATCAGGCTTCCCAGGGAGTAGCTTGCAATTCTGCTCCATTGGAGTATCAACAGGATTGCAGCCTATCATTCCACACTGATCAACAATCTTGATGGCATATGCTCTTTGACAGATAGTAATCTGCCCAGGGCTTTGTTTTACTTCCATCCCCAAGTAGTAACTTAACATGTCAAGATCACTCATGCTAAAAGTTTTACACATCTGATTCTTGAATTCAGCAATGTTGTCTCTATCAGGCCCACAAATAATGAGGTCATCAACATATACTCCAAGCAACAACAGAGAACTGCCACTGCCTTTCTTGTACACTGCATGCTCCTCTTCACTCCTGACAAAACCCAACTTCTGCAATTGATAATCCAACTTGGCATTCCAGGCCCTAGGTGCCTGTTTCAACCCATACAGGGCTTTCCTCAACTTCAACACCTTGCCTGGATACTTGGGATTCAGAAAACCTGGAGGCTGGTGGACATAAACTTCTTCTAGCAACTCACCATTGAGGAATGCAGATTTTACATCCATGTGGTGCACTTCCCAACTGCCTTGAGCTGCTAGAGCCAAAATCAGCCTTACTGTCTCCAACCTTGCAACTGGAGCAAAAACTTCTTCATAGTCCACCCCCTATTTCTGAGCATACCCCTTTGCCACCAATCTTGCTTTATGTTTCAGAATGTTTCCCTTAGGATCCCTCTTTACCTTGTACACCCATTTCAGTCCAATTGCTCTCTGCCCCTTTGGAAGATTAGCATAGCACCATGTATCATTCTCCTGAATGGACTTCAGTTCAGATCTCATTGCATCAACCCAACAATCTTCTTCTAGTGCCTCATCTACTCCACTTGGTTCATCTGCAGCAAGTAGACATAGTCCACTATATTCATAGTCAAGCATCTCTTCAGTATTGTCAAACAGGTCATTCAGAGTTCTGTATCTGGGAGTTCTTTCCTCTGAACTGTCAGACCCATGACGTGGAGATGTTGCTAGATGATGATGTGGAGCTTGCACTGAGTCTGGGGAGTGTTGTGGTGATGGTGCTGCTTCATGTGGAGCCACAACACCAGTTTGCCCAACAGAAGCCTCCCCTCCTGCTTCTGCTAATGGCTGGGCAACTGCATCTTCTGTTGTCGGATTTTCATCAGGCAACTCATAATGCACAATGAAAGTTTTAGTTTCTTCAGTTGTTAGATTTTCTGCATTGGTCCACTTCCATGCTTGTCCTTCATCAAACAATGCATCTCTACTGACCACCAACCGACCAGTAGCTGGATCAAAGAACCTGTAGCCTTTAGTGCCTGGCTCATAGCCGATGAGCACCATCTTGGTAGATCTGTCTGACAGTTTGTTCAGACCAGGACCATTATGCTTCACATAAGCCACACAACCAAATGTTCTGAGATGGCTCACATTAGGCTTCCTTTTGTACCAAGCTTCAAATGGGGTGATGCCCTCAAGGCTTTTTGTTGGGGATCTGTTCAGTATGTAGACTGCTGTCATCACTGCTTCACCCCAGAACCTTGCAGGAACATCCATAGATTTCAGTAAACACCTAGCCATCTCAACCACTATCTGGTTTCGACGCTCTACTACTCCATTCTGTTGGGGAGTATAGGGAGTAGTGGTGTAGTGTTTTATACCCTGCTCATTGCAAAAGATTGAGAACAGATGAGATGTAAACTCTCATCCCCTATCTATTCTTAATCCTTTCAGCTTTCTGTCAGTTTCTAGCTCAGCTCTCTGTTTCACCTTTTTAAAGTATTCCAGTGCCTGATCCTTGGTTTTTAACATCTCCACCCACATAAATCTACTGTAATCATCAACTACTAGTAGGAAATATGAGCAACCCCCCGGTGTTTTGGGAGTGATGTGACCACAAAGATCTGCATGAACTAGCTGTAAACCCTGACTAGCTCTTGCCCCTGAAGCTTTGGGAAAAGGAATTCTATGTTGTTTCCCAAGAACACACCCATCACAAATCTGCTCCACCTTGTTCACTATTGGCAGGCCAGTTACCATCCCTCTACTACTCAAATCTCTTAGAGCTCTGAAATTGAGGTGACCAAATCTAGCATGCCAACGCCAAGCTACATCTTCTGCTTCTGCTAACAGGCATATTGGTTCAATTAAATTCAACTTAACAGTATAGAGCCTGTTAGCTGTTCTAGGAGCAGATATCAACAGAGCACGTCCCTGATCATACACACACATCCTTCCATTCTCTAGAATCACTTTGAAACCTTTCTCCTCTAATTGCCCTAGACTGACGATATTGCTACGCAGCTTAGGAATGTAATAAATGTCAGTCAATACCTTGTGCTGCTGATGACGACCTTGCGCCACCACTGAGTCGATGCCCTCAATCTCCACGCGAGAGCCATCATCGAAACGCACTGAGCCACGAATGCTTTGATCGAGTTGTGTCAGCGCCGATCATGTCCCGGTCATGTGATTGCTTGCGCCGGTGTCTAGCACCCACACACCGTCGAGGACATCGATGGGGGTCACCTTCTCCGACAGGTGCACGATCTGAGTCGGCCCGCGCGTGACGTCGCACGTGGCCAAGAGCAGAGCACCACCGTGATTGGCGCCACCGACGGCGACGTTGGCCTCCGGCTGTGTGCCGTCCTTCTTCTCCTTCTTCGGTGGGCGTTTGCAGTCCTCCACCCAGTGGCCGTAGATGCCGCAATTGCGACACCAACCTTTCCTTCTCGGCGTGCCCATGGAGGTCAACTTGACTGCACCCGTGGCACCACCGTCAAGGCACGCCGCCGCCTTGCCCTTTGAGGAGCCGCCACCGCCACCGCTCCCTCCAGCCTTGTTGCCAGGGTGGAATCGGTGCTTATGCTTCTCCAACCAATCTTCTTCGGTGAGCATTAGCCGCCCGGCCTTGTCAACGATCTGGTCGACCTTCTCATCGAAGCGCTCCTCCGCCGCCCGTAATCGCCCGACCAGTTCTTCGACTGTCAGCGTCTTGAGGTCGACGAACATCTCAATGGACACCATGATCTATGTGAACCGAGGTGGCACCACACGTAGAAACTTCTTCACGACGCGGAGATCATCGATCGTCTCGCCCAAGGTTTTGAGATTACCGACAAGATTGGT
Organism: Miscanthus floridulus; assembly: GCF_019320115.1. NCBI lineage: Eukaryota > Viridiplantae > Streptophyta > Magnoliopsida > Poales > Poaceae > Miscanthus > Miscanthus floridulus. The sequence continues at coordinate 27,094,793 of NC_089583.1, read as the reverse complement.
AATTCTCATGCCGAAATCATCGACAGACTCCCCCTCCTTGAACTGAATGTTCTCAAATTCCTTCAAGAGCTTCTGGGCGTTCACCTCCTTAATGCGATCGGCTCCGATCCGCATCGTCTTCACTGCACCCCACGCCTCCTTCACCGTCGTCTTCCTGCCCAACGTCTGCCACATCTCCTTGGGTACAGAGCGTAGGAGGGCGCTCATAGCTTGTCGATCTTGTGCGCGCTTCGAGTTGGTACCTGGGTCGATCACCTCCCAGATTTCCAACGCTTCGTAGTTGCACTGCATCAACATGGACCACTCGGTGTAGTTGTCGCTGGTGAGCATCGGCCACATGAGCGAGCTCTCCTTCACGGTGGACATGGTGGATGTATCGCCCATGGCGCTCGACGGTGGTTGGCGGCGCGGCTTGCGATCTTCTTCTACGTTGACTCTCTTGGTGGACCACTGGATCCACCGGAACTCTCAACTCTCGCTCTGATACCAATCTGTTAGGATCGGTGGCTCACCGTCCTAGGAACTCTCGGCTGCCGGATATGCCCGGTGGTGTCCGATCACCACGGACTCGAACAGATCGAACAAAGTATAGAACGCAGAACACGGCGAGTTGGTTTACTACGAATGGCATAGCTTTACCCGATGCATTTCATTGATCTTATGTATGGCTCGATCCGACTTCCCCGCCACAGTTTGTTGCTGCATGGTATGCCATTTTTTGCGAACGTCCACGCGACAAGCACGGCGAACAACCCATGGCAGAGTGAACCTCCTGGACGCGGTCACGGCGCAGTGGTGTGCAAGTCTCCACCCCTGCCTGCAATTCTACGCTCATACAAAACATGTTCATGCATCTAAGTAACAAAGTAATGCACCTAATGAATGGATACAACTTTGACACGATTACTGAAGGCCGAGCTCCAACACCAGGGGCTCGCTGGCAGCATCTCCCCCGCTATTGGCAACCTCACCTTCCTGCGCTTACTTGACCTGAACTACAACAGCCTTCAAGGTGAGATCCCTGCCAGCATCGGCTCCCTCAGGCGCCTCTGACGCCTTTACCTGATGCAAAACACGCTCACTGGTGTCATCCCAAGTAACATCAGCCGCTGCATCAGCCTCTGTGAGATTTTCATCCAACACAACAAAGGCCTGCAGGGAAGCATACCAGCCGAGATTGGCAACATGCCATCGCTCTCAGTTCTATAGCTGTCAAACAATAGCATCACCGAAACTATCCCGTCTTCTCTTACGAACCTTTCCCGGCTGACCATGCTATCCTTGGCAGCCAACTATCTTGAGGGATCGATCCCTGCAGGCATCGGGAACAATCCGTATCTCGGTTTCCTTCGCCTCTCCTTTAATAATCTCTCCGGTCGGCTCCATCCTTCCCTATTCAACCTGTCATCTCTTTATAAATTTTATGCGGCTTTCAACCAGCTCCATGGCCATCTACCATCTGACCTGGGGAAAAGCCTTCCGAGCATCCAATAGTTTGGGATTGCAGGAAACCGATTTACTGGAGCTCTTCCGCTGTCGCTAACCAATCTCTCCAGGCTCCAGCTTCTTGACTTGGGATTTAATAATTTTACTGGAGTTGTTCCTGCTGAATTGGGCAGGTTGCAACAACTTCAAAAGTTTGCTCTGTCTGATAACATGTTAGAGGCAAACAACGAGGAAGAGTGGCAATTTATTGGTTCTTTGGTGAATTGTAGCAGATTACAGGGACTGGGCATTGGATGGAACAGGTTTGTAGGGAAGCTGCCAGGTCCGTTGGTTAATCTGTCTATTAATCTCCAGTGGTTGCAGATTGCCAACAACAACGTATCCGGTGTCATCCCATCAGATATTGGAAATTTGGCAGGACTTGAGGTGCTTGATTTTGGCAAAAACTTACTCACTGGGGTCATTCCTGAAAGCATTGGGAAGCTTACACAATTGAAGGTGCTAGGCCTCAATTCAAACTACCTCTCAAGACATCTACCATCCTCCATCGGGAACCTATCTAGTCTACTTCAGCTTTATGCAGGCGGCAACAGCTTGGAGGGGCCAATTCCACCAACCATTGGAAACTTGAGCAAACTTTTAGGCTTAGCTCTGCAAAATAACAACCTTACTGGATTGATTCCTAATGAGATTATGGAGCTGCCATCGATCACAATGTTTCTGGCTCTGTCCAACAACATGCTGGAGGGACCACTTCCGTTAGAAGTTGGTAGTTTGGTACATCTTGAACAGCTCTTCCTATCAGGAAACAAATTGTCAGGTGAGATACCTGATACTATTGGCAACTGCAGGGTCATGGAAATCCTCTCAATGGATGGCAACTCGTTCCATGGAAATATACCTGCTATGTTCAAGAACATGGCAGGCTTGACTGTACTTAATTTGACGGACAACAAACTAGATGGAAGCATCCCTGGCAACCTGGCTACCCTTACCAACCTACAGGAGTTGTATCTTGGCCACAACAATTTATCCGGAACAATCCCAGACCTTTTAGGTAATTCAACATCGCTGCTTCATCTAGATCTGTCCTACAACAGTTTGCAAGGTGAAGTACCAAAAGGAGGAGTTTTCAAAAATTTGACTGGACTATCAATTGTTGGTAACAATGCATTGTGCGGGGGGATACCACAGCTCCATCTGCCAAAATGCTCAAGCTTTCATGCAAGAAAGAATAGCAAAGGCATACCCAAGTTTCTTCTAATAACAATCCCAACAATAGGAAGTCTCATCTTATTTTTTCTGGTTTGGGCTGGATTTCACTACAGAAAGTCCAAGACAGCACCGAAGAAAGATCTGCCACCACAATTTGTAGAGGTAGGGCTTCCAATAGTTCCGTACAATGATATACTGAAAGGAACGGATGGATTTTCTGAAGCAAATGTGCTTGGAAAGGGAAGATATGGTACAGTATACAAGGGCACACTAGAAAATCAAGCCATTGTCATCGTCGTAAAGGTGTTTAATGTCCAGCAATCAGGATCCTACAAAAGCTTTCAGGTTGAATGTGAGGCACTAAGAAGAGTGAGGCACCGATGCCTTCTAAAGATCATTACATGTTGTTCTAGCATCAACCACCAGGGTCAAGACTTCAGAGCACTAGTCTTTGAGTTCATGGCTAATGGCAGCTTAGATAGATGGATTCACTCAAATTTAGAAGGCCAAAATAGACAAGGAGCGCTCAGTCTGTCACAGAGGTTGGATATTGCTGTGGATATTGTGGATGCTTTGGACTATCTTCACAACGGTTGCCAGCCATTGATCATCCATTGTGATCTCAAGCCAAGTAACATTCTTCTCAATCAGGACATGAGAGCTCGAGTTGGAGATTTTGGCATTGCTAGAATTCTAGATGAAGCAACAAGCAAACATCCTGTGAATTCCAGTAGCACCATAGGAATAAGAGGTTCCATTGGATATATTGCTCCAGGTAACTAAAGTTATTTTATTTCATGCTTCAAATAATAACATCTATCCCTATTAGCTAATCAATATGTGTTGTTGCATGGGTTAGTAATTCTTAAAAAATAAGTCAGAAATTCATGGATAATTGGGTTAGAGCTCAACAAAATTGCTTATCTTTGCTCTTTCCCATTTGCTCATATGCTTGCCTTTAGTTTGAATCTTAGCTTCCGCTATGTGTTGGATATAGAAACTGGCATTCAATGCTTCCCTCAAACATGTACCCATCGTCTGCGACACACATCATGCATTTATACCATAAGTGGATAACTTGGAAAATATATATGGTTACTTGTAAAATAGTTTTTTTTAAACAGCCGATGTATGCTATTAGATTTAGACTCAGAATTAGTTTAAAATGTTTATAATAACAACACAGGTGGGTTATTTTAAGTTAGTTTTCACAATGTCATATGTTGGTAATTTAAATATACAAGATAGGAAAGGCCATTTAAGAATGTTTTTATAATGGCCGAGGTGTGTAATTTTTTAGAAAGCACAATATACCAAATGCATATTATCACCACTGGTAACTATAGTATACTGAATTGATGACTGATGACTTTTATTTTTGTGAGAACATCTCAGATTTACTTTTAGTTATGGCTTATTGTCTTGTGAGCACTAATGTGGAGGCTCCAATAAGAATATCCAATTGCTAATAGTAAGATGCACATCAAGTAGTCTTTGAGTTTTATACATATATATACCTATGTATCCTCATATTTCATTCCACTGCAGAATATGGAGAAGGGCTTGCGGTGTCAACTTCTGGAGATGTGTTTAGTCTTGGCATCACTTTGATCGAGATGTTCACAGGGAAGAGCCCGACAAATGATATGTTTAGAGATGGGATAAGCTTGCATTATTATGCGGAGGCAGCTCTTCCTGACAAGATAATGGAGATAGCAGATTCCAACATCTGGCTGCATGATGGAGTAAACAATAGCAATGATACAAGACATATAACAAGAACCAGGGAATGTTTGTCAGCCGTCATTCAGCTTGGTGTCCTTTGTTCAAAGCAATTGCCCACGGAGCGATTGTCAATGAACGATGCTGCTACAAAGATGGATTCTATCAGAGATAAATATATTTTTACTCAATAATAAAATGGTGTTAGTTCATATTAATCACCACTACCTTATACTATCATGTTTCTCTAAATGTATTGTTGAAGTCTATAATATATTTGCTTATCTTTTTCCGGTAGTAATATCTCCTTCTATTAATATACCTACCCAGGGAGCAACCCCCTCCAGTTATGTAAACAAGTATACATATTTGATTATTTTGGGGATGTGCTGTACATGATTTTTTATCAATTTTGCTGTGTTGTCTTTTATCATAGGCTGATAGGCATCATCATTGGTTAAGATGTTGGTGATCCCAAAAGATAAAGGGTTAGTTGGAATCATGCTAGTATAAATGTCACGATGCCATTACACTATTTGTCTGACTTGTTATTACATTTTGCTGTATAATCAAACCGTACCACTTTATACATATTTGATGATGTTGAGCCCACATATAGTCAATTGTATTTCGGTATTGCGTACAATCCCCTTTTTCTTCCCCTCCTCCGATGCCTCTAGCTTGCCTAATGCCCTAACCCACTAATGTGGGCTCAATGATGGTGGCCCTCCAAGGCTTTGGAGAGGGACACAAGGCCCGTGTGGAAGTCCCAGATTGGTTTTGGTAATTGATTGACAACCTTAGGTGGTACACTAGGTTGAGCAAGATATAGAACCATGGTGAAGATGTGGCTTGGTGATGTGATGATAGTGCCCATGTGTGGTTAATGTAATGATTTAAACTATTGTAATAGTAAATACGTTTAGTCTGATATTCTATAATTTGAAATATATATGTGTTTGGACTTCCTAGGCCCACATATATATATATATATATATATATATATATATATATATATATATATATATATATATATTGGTACTTGATTTTACATTGTAAAACTGGGTGCGGCATATTGTTATCGGAGCCTAGTTGATTGTAGGATGATCAGCCTAGTTAGAACTACACGACTTTTAGGCTTTTATCTCTTACTCCTCCCTCATGTGGTCAGGCATAGCAAGGAGGCCAGCAGGGAGCTAGCGACCCTGACGGAGAGGACTCCGATAGCTCCGATGATGACGGGGCAGTGGTGGCAACGACAACGACTAGGGCTGATAGGACGCCAAGCGTTGGACCATGGAATTATGCACCCACGTACAATGGTAACAACTTCTACCACCTATGTATGTTGCCTCTCCTGCTTCGTTTCTACACTCAAGTAGAGGTGGGGTACATGACTGAGCACTGGATTCACCCGAGGCACTAGGGCTTTTGGAAGACCTTGGTGTACATCAACACGGCTGGACAGGTGCGCTCTGTCCACAACCCGAGGCACATGAGGCAGTTGTTGGAGATGATGTCAGGTAAGATCTGGAGATCTACCGCTCCTTCTTCCCTCGGATAGAGGGGGAGCCAGACTGCTACCTTCATCACCATGAGAGCGGTCAGTCTAGGTGCCAAGTGTCTTTAGTTGTAATACGTATGTTTCCTCTGATATTCTATAATTTAGAATATAAATGTGTTTGGACTTTCCAGACGTACATATATCGGTACTTGGTTTGACTATGTAAAAATGGTATGACAAGACAAGACATTTGTCATCCGTTGCTTCCTTCTAATCAGACATACGTATGCTTGTCTCGGTTGTTTCGTTGGTGTTGAACAACAACCGGTACGGTGGTTGTTGAAACCACTTGCATGACAGGTAGACAGTCCCTTCAAACCAAAATGGCACGCATTCCAGCATGACTGCATGGGTTGACCGCTAATAGTATTTAATAGACAAGAGCAACGCTGCCAAAACACCTGCATCCTTCACATTTTCGAAGCCACTTCTTATAGGCAGGAGCTTCCTGCCACGATTATCTCTATCCTTTCTCAGTTTCTTTCTGTAGGTATATATGTGTGGCATCGTGTCTCTTTTCTAGAGTTCTTATTAGTATCTAAAAATTCTGAACTAATATCATCTGCTTTGTAATGTGTGCCTCTGCGTGCAGACATATATATCGAGCTCAGGATGAGAATCTGGTAAGTCTGTCTGCTGCTTTTCTTCCTGGTCATATCTACTATTTTACTCTTGGGTTCTTCCCAAACAACTCCAAGCAGCAATAACAAGGACCGAGAGGCTCTCCTTGATCTGAAATCCTTCATCACCAGTGATCCGTCCGGGGCGCTATCATCATGGGGGAATGGCTCGTCGGAGTGCACATGGACAGGGGTGAACTGCAAAAATGGTGGCAGGGTTACAGAGCTGGATCTCAAGGCCCTCAACTTGGTTGGGACTATCAGCCCTCACATTGGCAATCTCACAGCTCTACGTTCCTTGTACCTACATGATAATCACTTTGCCAGTAACATCCCTAACCATCTCGGTCGGCTTCGTCAACTCCAATTGCTAAATCTTAGTGGTAACCTTCTTACCGGAACCATTCCCCCGGCTTTCACAAACTGCACTAGTCTCATGACCATCGATTTGTCAGGGAACGCCATTTCTGGTGGAATCCCTGCATCCATGCATCTTCTTCAGAAACTTCGGGTCCTAAACATGGGGAAGAACCAGCTAGATGGCAGTATTCCCATTTCAATTGGCAACTTGTCACTGCTAAGCCATCTTGATGTCAACACAAACAACCTCACCGGTGAAATCCCTGAAGCAATGGGCAGGCTGGATCATATCCAGCACCTCCAGCTCTCCATAAACAGCCTAAAAGGCATAGTTCCCATGCAACTTTACAATCGCTCTACACTTGTTTTCTTTGCATTTGCAAAGAATGGCCTTTATGGTGAGATCCCGAGTGATATCGGTTTTCGGCTCCCAAACCTATGCGTGTTCCACAATTGCTTCAACAAGTTCAGTGGTCCGATCCTACCGTCTCTCCACAACGTCACCAAGATTGAAAGCATAAGGATGTCTAACAACCTATTTACCGGCTCAGTGCTACCTGGTCTTAACAGACTACATAGTCTTGTCATGTACAATATTGGCTTCAACCATATATCTGACACCACAAGCATCATTACAGGCCTAACAAACTGCACTAAGCTGCAATTCATTGCCCTTGATGAGAATCTCATCGAGGGATGGCTGCCTGATTCATTTGGCAACCTGTCAAGTTCCCTTGAAAAGCTATACCTTGGCGGCAACAGGATAAACGGTCAAATACCGCTGTCCATAGGAAGTTTAACATCTTTAACATTGCTCAACATGAGTTACAACCAACTATCTGGGAGTATCCCATCAGAGATAGGTCGTCTCAGCCAGCTGACAGTGCTTGGGCTTGCTGGGAACAAACTTTCAGGGCAACTCCCAGCAGAGATTGGGCACCTTACTCAACTCACATGACTAGAGATTAGCAAGAATGAGTTGGTTGGTAGAATCCCAGACGAGTTGGGTCTCCTCCAGCGTGTTCTTTCGCTGGATATATCCAGCAACAAACTTCATGGGGACATCCCTGCCTCCCTCTTTGCACTCAGGAGCCTTAGTTCTGTTCTTAATCTGTCACATAATTCACTTTCTGGAGCATTAACTGATACCATTGGCCAGCTAGAGAATATCATCGCCATTGACCTCTCCGACAATCTACTCAGCAGCAGTATCCCGCTGTCGATAGGGCAGTGCCGGAGCCTGCAAGCATTATCCTTGAGCAGAAATGATATGTCAGGAGTGATCCCTGATAGTATTGGGAATAATCTTAGAGGTATGCAAATACTAGACCTCTCAGACAACAAGTTAACCGGTAGCATACCTGAAAACCTAGCGAAGCTGCCTCTTAAACTATTAAACCTCTCAATGAATGACCTAAATGGGTTGGTTCCAAGCAGTGGAATCTTTGAGAACCACTCCATTGTTTACCTTTACGGAAACCCAAAGCTGTGCTACTCAAGTTTAGCATGCTACAGTTCTCAATATTCCTCACAAAATCGAAAGAAGCACATAGTGACTGCAGTTGTTGCTGCATCAGTAGCTACATTTTCCATCCTTGTGTTGATGATTCTTGTTACGTTGAGTTGGTCCAAGAGATATTCAGCAAATGCAAAGATACAAACGACAAGTGGCGGTATTAACGTCAGAGCAAATAATCATCCACTTATTTCATACAAAGAGCTATGTCGTGTGACCAACAACTTTGACCAAGCAAACCTCATTGGGTTTGGTAGCTTTGGTTTGGTCTACAAAGCTACACTACAAGATGAAACACCAGTGGCCGTCAAAGTGGTAGACCAATCCAAGGTGGGAGCACCGAAGAGCTGGGTTGCAGAGTGTGAGACCCTCAGAAATGTTAGGCACCGCAACCTCATAAAGCTGGTCACGGTTTGCGCAAGTGCTGATTTTGCTGGCAATGACTTCCATGCTGTGGTCTATGAGCTAATGAGCAATGGAAGCCTGGAGGACTGGATCCACCGCCGTAAACACCACCAAGATGGGACCGGGCTCAGTGCTGAAGAGGTGCTCAACATAGTCATTGATGCTGCCAGCGCGCTGGAGTACATGCAAAATGACTGTGGGGGGCAGGTTGTGCACTGTGACATCAAACCTAGCAATGTGCTGCTGGATGGAGACATGACTGCAAAAGTTAGTGACTTTGGTTTAGCCCGGTTGTTAGCTCCAGTGCAACCAGAACAACAATCAATTTCCAGTATTCATGGAATCAAGGGCTCCATTGGATATATTCCACCTGGTAGTACATTATTCCTCTATACTTCTAATACTCATGCAAAGAAAAGTATTTACTATATATTGTGCATATTGCAACCAGTACCACTCATCATTGTGTTTATATTTCAACCCTAAACCTGTGTTATTCATAATATGGATATGGGAGTAAACCATCAACAAGAGGTGATGTCTACAGCTACGGTGTAATGCTCCTCAAGATGATCACTGGCAAGAGCCCTCTCGAACAGAGCTTTGGAGGGGAAATCAATCTCATAAATTGGGTGCCAGATCATTTCCCCCATCGAACTCACGAAGTAATTGACAAGCGACTCATCAGCACTGCAACTGACGATGCCTCCTCGGAAGGGATGCAGGAAAGTGACACCAAGCAGCTGCTGCTGAACTGCCTGTTGATGCCCATGATGGAAGTGGCCTTATCTTGCGTTGTGGAGTCCCCAGATGAACGAAGCAACATGCATGATTCATTACTAAGGTTGAAGCAAATGAAGGCGACTTTCTTTCGCAACTGCAGGATCAGCAGAGGTTGATACCTACTGATCCCTGATAGATAAAAGGTATCTGATAGCGTTTTGATAATTCATATTTTGTATATGATTTACACTGCATGAAAAACACAGGTTGATCATCCGCCGTTAGCACCATGTATTGTCGGGGATACTGACAGGCATTGTACCTGTGTGAGAATATGAATAGTCTGAATACTGAATGATGTCCTTATAGTCCACACGCTACTAGCTCTTGTCATGTGTTGCCGTACCAGTGGGAGTGAGACGAGACATTATCTCTGTGCCCAAACAGCCACAGGCAAACACAGTCCATAGAAAACTGTTTGCGTTGTACTATATAATTCTCAAAAAACACGGTCCATAGCACACCATTGCCAGTTTTGCTAGCGTCCGGACATCCGGACACCCGCGGCTGCAGTCCGTTTCCACACGCTCCCATTTCGCACGCTCACTGGGGTCATTCCTGAAAGCATCGGGAAGCTTACACGATTGCAGATGCTAGGCCTCAGTTCAAACTACCTATTAGGACATCTACCATCCTCCATCGGAAACCTTTCTAGTCTACTTAAACTTTATGCAGACGGCAATAGCTTGGAGGGGCCAATTCCACCCAGCATTGGAAACTTGAGCAAACTTTTTTCCCTACTTCTTTCAAATAACAACCTTACTGGCTTGATTCCTAACGAAATTATGGAGCTGCCATCGATCTCGATGTATCTCGGTCTCTCTAACAACATGCTGGAGGGACCACTTCCGTTAGAAGTTGGTAGTTTGGTACATCTTGAACAGCTCTTCCTATCAGGAAACAAACTGTCAGGTGAGATACCTGATACTATTGGCAACTGCAGGGTCATGGAAATCCACTCAATGGATGGCAACTCGTTCCAAGGAAATATACCTGCTACGTTCAAGAACATGGCAGGCTTGACTATACTTAATTTGACGGACAACAAACTAGATGGAAGCATCCCTGGCAACCTGACTACCCTTACCAACCTACAGGAGTTGTATCTTGGCCACAACAATTTATCCGGAACAATCCCAGAGCTTTTAGGTAATTCAACATCGCTACTTCGTCAAGATCTGTCCTAAAACAGTTTGCAAGGTGAAGTACCAAAAGGAGGAGTTTTCAAATTTTTGACTGGACTATCAGTTGTTGGTAACAATGCATTGTGCGGGGGGATACCACAGCTCCATCTGCCAAAATGCTCAAGCTTTCATGCAAGAAAGAATAGCAAAGGCATACCCAAGTTTCTTCTAATAACAATCCCAACAATAGGAAGTCTCATCTAACTTTTTCTGGTTTGGGCTGGATTTCACCACAGAAAGTCCAAGGCAGCTCCGAAGAAAGATTTGCCACCACAGTTTGCAGAGATAGAGCTTCCAATAGTTCCATACAATGATATATTCAAAGGAACAGATGGATTTTTTGAAGCAAATGTGCTTGGAAAGGGAAGATATGGTACAGTATACAAGAGCTCACTAGAAAATCAAGCCATTGTCGTCGCCGTTAAGGTGTTTAATATTCAGCAATCAGGATCCTACAAAAGCTTCCAGGCTGAATGTGAGGCACTAAGAAGAGTGAGGCACCGATGCCTTCTAAAGATCATTACATGTTGTTCTAGCATCAACCACAAGGGTCAAGACTTCAGAGCACTAGTCTTCGAGTTCATGGCTAATGGCAGCTTAGATGGATCCACTCAAATTTAGAAGGCCAAAATGGACAAGGAGCACTCAGCTTGTCACATAGGTTGGATATCTTCATGGATATTGTGGACGCTTTGGACTATCTTCATAAAAGTTGCCAGCCATCGATCATCCATTGCGATCTCAAGCCAAGTAAGATTCTTCTCAATTTGGACATGAGAGCTCGTGTAGGAGATTTTGGCATTGCTAGAGTTCTAGATGAAGCACCAAGCAACCATCCTGTGAATTCCAGTAGCACCACAGGAATAAGAGGTTCCATTGGATATATTGCTCTAGGTAACTCAAGCTTTTTTCTGTTTCATGCTACAAATAATAGAATATATCCCTATTAGCTAATCAATATGTGCTTCAGCGTGGTTAAAAAATAAGTCAGAAATTCATGGATAATTGGGTTAGAGCTCAATAAAATGAGAAAATTTCCTATTTGACACTAGAAAAAGTACAACTTTCTTATTTGGCACCCAAACTCAAATTCTTTCCTATCTGTCCTCGTCTCAAGTTTTTCATTTCTATTTGACACTTCCGTTAGTTTGGAGTTATAATGGTGTTAAGTGCTAGAGAAAAAGACCATTTTACCCCTGGCGTTTTTCTTCCCGGTTATTAACATGCTGGTTATTGCTATCTTGTTTGGACGTTTTTACTTTCAAATGTTATGTTTTCCTTTTTCAATTGCTTCTATAAAATAAAGGAAGGAGCATAATCTTATAATTACTTTTAAATATGTTCAGTTCAATATCAATTATTTAGGTACATTATACATAACAGTAAAATAAAACTATCTGAGCACATTTTTTAGTTTAGTTACGTATCGCATGCATGATAGCTAGCTTCTTCATTTATTTTCTGATTCTTGACGATGACACGTGAGCCTGCACGCGCGTCTCCACTAGCTCATGTACACACGCTAACTTTTCTCTTCTTCGTGTGATCAAAGCATCGAGGCAACAATGTATGGACACGCATCTTCAAGTAACTGGCTCGCTTACTTTCTTTTAGCACGCACAGGCTAACAGCGGCTTCACAGCAGCCTTGGCCAGCACTAGTACAGAAAACATTTCTAGAGACGGTCAAAAGTGATCTTTAGAGACGGTTTTAAAACCGCTACTATGCCAGCGATTGAAAAATAAGTGATTTTCAGAGGCAGTTCTCTTAAGACAACCGACTTTGAAAATCGATTTTCGGAGGCGGCTGACTTAAGTCAACAGTCGCTAAAAATAATTTTCAAAATTTTTTAATAATCATTTAGAGTCTAATAAAAATAAGAAAAAAAATATTTCTAATGGAGCCCAAAGGGCTGAGGATCAGCCACAACTCACAGGATTTATTTTTCCCTTGTTTTGAATATAAGTGCCGACACCTAGGATTCAAACCCACAACCTCTCCCTCGCGCGATCCCTCCTCTACCACTGCACCACACAATTACTTGTGTCTAGTTCTAAGATGCTGTCCATTTGTAGTAATATGTACGAATCTTGTAATCAATATTTTAACTCATAAACAATCTTAAATGAGAAAACTTTCAACTACAAAGTTTTAAATCTCGTCGAGCACTACAACTTTGATATAGAACATTTCTCCATCCAAGGTCATTTGAAAAATTCAAAAATTGAAAATTCAAAATCTGAGACTTAATTTATATATTTGGAACCATAAATGATCTCAAACAAAAAATTTATCATCTACAAAGATTTAGATCTCGTCAAGCTCTACAATTTTGATATAAAGTTTATCTTCATCCGACTTCATTTAAAAAAGAAATGAATTTATTTGTGCTGCAACTATTTTTAAGGACGGTTGACTTAGTCGGTTGTCTTAAGAGAATCACCTCTGAAAATCACTCATTTTCAGAGACGGTTGACACAAGCAACCATCCTTGAAAATAGCATTTTCAGAAGCGGTTCTCTTAACGGAACCACCTTTGAAAATAGATTCATTTTTAGAGGCGGATTTCTTAATGGAACCGCCTCCAAAAATTGATTTCTAACAACGGTTGTATAGCTACAGTGCCTCCCGCGAAGGTTAGTGACGGCGTGCTAAGACAACCGCTTCTGTTAGAAAAGGGAGGCGCCTCTAAAAAATCATTTCTATACTAGTGTAGCAGCCCTACTGGCTCGGACCTGGGCGCGTTGGCCCTGGCCGCGCCCAGCCTCAGAGCCCGTGCTAGCTGCCCCTTCCCTTTGCTTAAAGGGTATTTCAGTCTTTTCCCATTGCCTCACTAGGTGATTTAACGGTGTTTCCTCACAGAATTAACGGAAGTGTCAAATAAGAAAGAAAAACTTGAGACAGGGACAATTACGAAATAATTTGAGTTTAAGTGCCAAATAAGAAAACTGTACTTTTTCTGATGTCAAATAGGAAATTTTCTCTAGTAAAATTGCTTATCTTTGCTCTTTCCTATTTGCTCATATGTTTGCCTTTAGTTTGAATCTTAGCTTCCGCTGTGCGTTGGACATGGAAACGGGCATATTCAATGCTTCCCTCAAACATGTACCCATCGCCTGCATAGTGAGACACATCATGCCTTTATACCATAAGTGGATAACTTGGAAAATATATACGGTTAATTTTTAGATAGTTTAAAAAAACAACAGATGTATGCTATTAGATTCAGACTCAGGATTACTTTAAAATGTTTATAATAACAGTACAAGTGCATAATTCAGAAGCAAATTTTAATGGTTATTGAAAGCATCTAGGCCCCTAGTTGGATTTCGGTGATTAATGTCAATACAAGATTACTATGACTAACGTGTGTTTTGCAGAGGCAATTAAGTTAGGTCATGGTAATGGAGATCGATTGGGCAATCGAGGTTGTCATGCCCATACGATGGAAATCGTTTCGGTTTTCAAAGGATGGACGACAAGGTTAAGGATGACTAGTTCTAAGTGTCGATTGGAGTTGGAGAGACACTTAGAGTAGTTTAGGACTTTGTTTTTTCCTTTGGCCATACTATGAAGGGGGGTATGAACGGGTAGCTTGACCTAGTTGAGTCTAGTGAGTTAGGTGTGGTGCACACTTGTTAAAACTAGCTCTAGGTAACTCCTATGAATGCCTAAGATCCTTTGGAGCAAACTTCATTCACATATGTTCGGAAGTTGGAAGTGAATGGAGGGTCAAATACTGACCGGACGCTGGCTCCGGTGCGACCGGACGCTGGCCGCAGGGTCCGGTCAGTTCATTTGACCGAGAAGATCAAGTCTGGTGTGACCGGACGCTGGGAGGTCATGTGACCGGACGCTGAGAGCCAGCGTCCGGTCAACTCCAGTAAGGGTCCAGACTTGGAAAAGTGTGACCGGACGCGTCCGGTCAGTGTGACCGGACCCTGAGTATCCAGCGTCCGGTCGTTTACAGTAAGCATCCAAGAGCGACCGGACGCGTCCGGTCGGTACTGACCGGACCCTGACAGCGTCCGGTCATCACTTGAATGCTAGTTCGCGGGTTGAACTGACCGGAGCGTCCGGTCATCACGACCGGAGCGTCCGGTCATCCCGCAGAAGCTCATAACGGTTCGTTTTTCAGGCTGGCTTATAAATAGAAGCTCCACTCGTGAGTGGAGTATCCTTTGCTCATTCCAACAGCTGAGAAACACGTTTGTGAGTGCCAAGAAGAGCAAGATCCTAGTGAGGTGTTTGTGATTTGAGAATCCAAGAGAGTAGCCTCACTAGCAAATCAAGAGTAGCAAAGTGTGCATCCATCTTCTCATTAGGCTTCGCGTGGTCAAGTGAGAGTTCGTGCTTGTTACTCTTGGTGATCGCCATCACCTAGACGGCTTGGTGGTGATTGGGAGTTTGGTGTTCACCCGGCGGAGCTTGTGGGTGACCCAACTCAAGTTGTGAGCGGCTTTGGGTGATTCGCCGCGACGGAGTGTCGAAGAATCAACCCGTAGAGAGCACTTGATCCTTGCGCGGATCAAGGGGGAGCTACACCCTTGCGCGGGTGCTCCAACGAGGACTAGTGGGGAGTGGCGACTCTCCGATACCTCGGCAAAACATCGCCGCGTTCCTTTCTCTCTCTACTTACTTTGAGCTCTTACTTTGAGTATTTACTTTGAGCAATTCAATACTTGTTTTACATCCATAGAATTGCTTGCTAGAGTAAGTTTGGAACATAGGTTGAGAGGTTGTTGTGCATTAGTTTGATTCAAACACTTTTCTAGGCACAAGGGGTTAATTGGGCTATCCGTAGGATTTGATTATTGCAAGAGAATTTAGAATTAGCCCAATTCACCCCCCCTCTTGGGCATCTTGATCCTTTCAATTGGTATCAGAGTCTCGTGCTCACTTTTTAAGCTTAATCGCTTAGAGCAAGATGTCTCACGGGGATGGACCTCCTCCTATCTTTGAGGGAGATGATTTTCCATATTGGAAAATCCGCATGGAGGCATACTTAGAAGCTCTAGATGTTGGAATTCTTAGAGCCGCCTCTCAAGGGTTCCCCGCACCTAGGAATGCCGCACAACTTCAAGGCGATGAAGTGAATTATGAGAAATGGAATGCAAAGGCTCGCAACACCATTTTTAGAGGCCTTTGCAAAGAGGTGTTCAATCGTGTAAGGAACCACAAAGACGCCCATGCTCTATGGTCGGACGTTTGTGCGCTCCATGAGGGAACCAAGAGTGAGCGTGAGGAGCGCTATCATCTTATGATTAAAAAGCTAAATTCTTTTGAGATGTTTCCCAAAGAAAGTGCTAATGAGATGTATTCTCGATTAAATGTTCTTGTAGAGGAAGTCAATGGGCTTGGACTTACTCAAATGTCACCATCCGATGTTATGAGAAAAATCTTGAGTGTCCTCCCCATTGATAAATATGGACACATTGTGACCGTGCTACATCAAGGTGATCTTTCCACCGCTACACCGACACAAATCTTGGGAAAGATCAATGCTCATGAGATGTACATGCACATCACACCACAAGATGGCTCATCCTCTACAAAGAAGAAAGAGAAGGACTTAGCATTCAAAGCTAGCCAAGACAAGGGCAAAGCAAGACTTGAGTATGAGAGCTCAAGTGATGAAGATGATGAAGAAAGCCTTGCCCTCATGGTGAAGAAGACCACCAAGATGCTAAAAAGGCTAAACAAGAGTGGCATCAAGTTCGACAGCAAGAAGAAGAAGTTCTTCACAAGCTCAAGAAGAAAGCCAATCTCCGAGATGGATTGCTACAATTGTGGCGAACTTGGCCACTTAGCTCATCAATGCACAAAGCCCAAGAAAGACAAGTTCAAGAACAAGGGCAAGAAAGATGATTCAAGTGATGAAGATGAAAAGAAGAAGAACAAGCCATACAAGAAGAGAGATGGCAAAAAGAGGGACTTCTACAAGAAGAAGAAGAGTGGCAAGGCCTACATTGTCGGTGATTGGCTCACGGACATTGATTCATCAAGTGGATCATCCGATGATGAGAGTGACGATGAAAAGGTGGCCGCCATTGCTATTGATCTTGCATCTTCACCGCCACCATCGCCATCATCCTCTACACACCTATGCCTTATGGCCAAAGGTGAACGCAAGGTAACTAAGAGTGATGATAGTAGTGATGATGAACATGCTAGTGATGATGATAGTGATAGCGATGATGATGACTCACCTACATATGATGATCTTGTCAAAATACTAAGAAAATATACTAAGATCATTAGAAAGAGTAGAGCTACAAATGAAAAACTTGATGCTAAAAATGATTCACTCTTAGCTAAGTGTGATACATTAGAAAAGGCTAATGATGAGCTCAAAGAAACAAATGATTCTATATCATCCAAACTCAAGGAGCTCAAATCTTCTAAGAAAGAGCTTAAAGATAAAAATGATAAACTTGAGTGGGTGCACAATGAGCTTGTCACTAGTCACCATAAGCTAAAAGATGAATATACAACTCTAAAGATCAACTATGATACCCTTATTATTGCACAAGAATTCTTACCAAATGAGCCACATGATGCTACTAACCATGTTGTTAAGATTGATATAGCTACCTCATGTGATGATTTAATTGATGAAAGCATTGAGCATGGATCTAGTAGCAAGGGCAAGCAAGTGGTTGAGTGCAATGACTATGATGAGTTTGTCAAGCTCAAGAGTGACAATGAGAAGCTCATGAAAGATCTTGAAGAGATGAAAAGTCACAACACCATTGTGCTAGAAACTCTTGATCATGACAAAGAGGTGATCCTTGAGAATGAGAAGCTAAAAGAAGAAATCAAGAAACTCAAGGAGGAGAAGAACAATGATATTCTCAAGGAAGAGAATAAGAAGCTCAAGATGGAGAAAGAGCATCTCAAGGTGGGATTGAGCAAGTTTGCTAGAGGCAAGCATCTCCAAAGTGAGCTACTCATGAATACCGTCATGAAGATGGATAGAAGTGGCATTGGATATATGGCAAGTGTAGAGAAGAAGAAGGCTCAAGCTCAACACCAACAATCAAAGCCAAAGCCAAAGCCAAAGAGATGTTTTGAGTGTGGACAAGAAGGTCACTTTGCTCATGAGTGTCAAACTCCACCACCACAACCCTTGCCCAAGCATGCTAGACCCTTTGCTTTCAATGCTCACTACATGCTTAGAAAAGATTCGAGTGGAAAGATGAAAGTCATGTTCTTAGGTCCCCCCAACAAGAGTAGGCCTAAGAAAGTTTGGGTGGCTAAGTCACTTGTTGAGAAGGTGAAGGGCCCTCAACAAGCTTGGATCCCTAAAGCTTGAATCTCTTGTGTGTAGGTGAACTACAAGAACGGTGGAAGTCATTGGGTTATTGATAGTGGTTGCACTCAACATATGACCGGTGATCCTCGTATGTTCACCTCACTAGATGAAGAGGTAGATGGACAAGAGAAAATAACATTTGGAGATAATTCAAAGGGCAAGGTTAAAGGATTGGGCAAAGTGGCAATATCAAATGATCATTCCATCTCCAATGTGCTCTATGTTGCTTCATTGAGCTTCAACTTGCTATCCGTTGGGCAATTGTGTGATCTTGGCTTTCAATGCTTATTCACCGAGAAGGAGGTGGTTGTATCCAAGGTAGATGACAATCAAGTGATATTCAATGGATTTAGATACAACAACTTATATCTAGTTGACTTCACCTCCGAAGATGCAAACTTGAAGACTTGCCTATTCACCAAAACAACACTTGGGTGGCTATGGCATAGAAGACTTGCTCATGTTGGGATGAGCTCACTCAAGAAGCTTATGAAGAATGATTTGGTGAGAGGGTTGAAGGATGTGAAGTTTGAGAAGGACAAGCTTTGTAGTGCATGTCAAGCCGGCAAGCAAGTTGCAAACACTCATCCAACCAAAGCTTTCATGTCAACCACAAGAGTGCTAGAACTCCTACACATGGATTTATTTGGACCAACAACATACAAGAGTTTGGGAGGAAATCTCTATTGTCTTGTGATTGTGGATGACTATTCAAGATATACATAGGTGTTCTTCCTTCATGACAAATCCGAAGTTGCATCTTGTTTT